>NC_041395.2:328026624-328239124 GCF_900747795.2 Erpetoichthys calabaricus
TCCCCGTGTCTGCGTGGGTTTCCTCCGGGCGCTCCGGTTTCCTCCCACAGTCCAAAGACATGCAGGTTAGGTGGATTGGTGATTCTGAATTGGCCCTAGTGTGTGCTTGGTGTGGGTGTGTTTGTGTGTGTCCTGCGGTGGGTTGGCACCCTGCCCGGGATTGGTTCCCTGCCTTGTGCCCTGTGTTGGCTGGGATTGGCCCCAGCAGACCCCCGTGACCCTGTGTTTGGATTCAGCGGGTTGGAAAATGGATGGATGGATGGAGCACATGAAGTGTGTCTGCCAAAAGCATTCCAACAACTGTGAGGTTAGATGTCCGTGAACTTGTTTTAAATTGTTTGTAAGTAGGGCGTGACGTGCAAAAGTCACCGTCTCACGGGTCTTGCTTCCTAAGGTTGTAATGTCTAGTCTCACGTGACATCAAAGTGTCTCTCCGAGATGATCACATGTCGACCCAAGAGTTTTTTATATAATAGATAGACATCCATATTACTAACTGAGAATGCTAAACCGGATGGACGCAGGGACATCCGGCCATGGGCCGTGGCCACAAAAGACGTACTGCGCAGGCGCCCCACGAACCCCTCCCCCAAAAAGCAACGGAAACCGTCCGGATGGAATGCAACATGCCATTGCACACGAAACGGGACACACACAAAGAAGAGGATTGAGACCCACGACACCCAAAGCCCCCCTCCAGTAACTGAAATAAGAAATGAGGCCACACGCCCCTAGGACACCAAAAACAAAGGAGTCACACGCAGGCACACATAGCACACGAAACGGTTCGCACACAAAAAGGACGTTTCAGCCCCACGACACACAAACACCCCCTCCACTAACAGAAATAAAAAATCAGGCAACAAGCCCCCAGCACACAAAAAAAAACCAGCCGCGAGCGCCACACAAAGCCCATTGGACACGAAACGGGACAGACTACGGACATAGCACGCGAAACGTACACAAAATGGACGATTCAGACCCACGACCACACTAACGATTGCGCCAGTTAGCTGACAGCGCGTTCAATAATAAGTCCACTTTTCATGAAAATTCATTGGGATTAATGAATGTCATTTGCAATCATTGTCATTCACTTAACTTCCCTGCAGAAACAAATGGCAATACAAGTAATGAATTTACACGTTGTTGTCAAAAAAGTCAAATTACACTGCCTCCTTTACATTCATATCCTGCATATCTACAGAAGCTTCTAACTAACGAAGTACCTGAAAGTAAAAACTTTATGAACTGCATTACATCCTACAATAGTTCATTTGATTTTGCATCTACCGGAGTAAATATCAGGTCACCAAAAGGCAATGACCCATACTGCTTTCGCGTATGTGGACAAATATTACATCGCATTGGAACAGTGCACCCTGAAACAAATCAAGAACGCAAATATGCACAAATCACGTCGGCACCTACAAAGCGCTTCTGAAACCGCGGAAGAAAAAATGTCTCGGCTCCAAAAACACATGTCACTCCTTATTCCAAATACCGGTCCCAATCACAGAAACATCGGTATCCACTATGACAATGCACAGTGACAATGCACGTGACATCCGTCTTGCCACACTATTAATTATAGATGAATGTACAATGGCATCCAGTCACTTACTCAACACCATTGATTAACTTCTACAAACGTTGATGAATAATAATATTCCCTTTGCGGGAAAGGTACTTTTATTAGGAGCAGATTTTAGACAGTGCTTAACTATTACTCCACTTACAATGCGCTCAGCTATTGTTCAGTCCACCTTAAAATACGCGGACAATTGGCATTGCGTTGATGAATAATAATATTCCCTTTGGAGGAAAGGTACTTTTATTAGGAGTAGATTTTAGACAGCGCTTACCTTTTGCTCCACATGCCATGCGCTCAGCTATTATTCAGTCCACCTTAAAATACGCGACGACGTCATATAAACAACACGAGACCGAACTACAATACATATACAGGCGCGAGACCTGATTGGTGATAATACGAAGAAACGAACAGTCCGCATATTAACAGTGAGTTCAATCCTACTTATTACTTATCCATATTCCTAACGATAAAGATCAAACAAGTCATCAATTCACGATCACGGATACAAAACTAGACGGCTCAAGTAACGGGACCACAAACACGAACCCGCATCAAAAAAAAAAAATTCACCTTGGCGGCTTCAAAAAAAAACGGAACAAAAAATGTTACGCGAACAATTGCCATTGCTTTCTAAAGATACACTTGGTACAAAACATGCGATTTCCACATCCCGAATATAACAATTGGTTATTACAACTAGAACATTGTACACTCACCAATACAGATGGACTTCACCCAGATATTATTACAATTCCTCAACCCTTCATCTGCGACGACTTACTTACGGAGATATTTGGAACAGCGGTCTCATTAGACCAAATGCCCTTTTTAACACAACGAAGTATATTATGTCCAAAAAATATTACTGTTGATCACATTAATAACCAGGTCATTTCATTACTTCCTGGAGAGTCACACCTCTTTCTAAGCTCTGACAAAGTTGACTCTGATGACGACGACAATGACCATCTTAATTTCCCCTTAGCATATTTGAACACTATTAACCCAGCCGGATTACCACAACACAGTCTTAGCCTTAAAAACGGAACAATACTCATGCTATTAAGAAACATTAACACTAAACAGGGTTTATGCAATAGTACACGTTTAGTCGTCTACACCATAACACACAATGTTATTCAAGCAACAGTTCTTACAGGATCACATGCTAACAATACTGTTCTAATTCCTAAAATTGACCTTACAAGTTCTGACCTGGAATTACCTTTTACACTTAAACGGAAACAATTCCCCATTAAACCTGCCTTTGCCATGACCATCAACAAATCACAAGGACAAACCATGCACAAGGTTGGCATCTACCTATCTGAGCCCGTTTTTGTACATGGACAACTTTATGTGGCCTTCTCACAACTTCGACGTTCATCTGACGTTAAAGTTAAGGTCATAAATGCTCCATGCCAAGGAAAACTCATTCAAGGACAAGACACCATCTTTACTACTAATGTTGTTTACAAAGAAATTTTCCAAAAAAGCTTTACACTGTGCCAAACACTTTATTGTTGGCTTCCTATCTGCGTCATCTACACCTTCACACTATGCTATATCTCATTCATACATCACGCTCTTTGTAATTTCCCAAGACCAGGGGTTTGCGAGCGAAGCGAGCAGGGGGCGGAGCCCCCTAGTATAAATATATTATACATTATGTACAGTATATAGTTTTTTTTAATCCTTTATTTGCCATATACAATTTATTGTATTAGAAATTTGTAATTTTTTGCATACCCCAACTTACTCTCCAGAGAGTTTTTTTAAGGTGAGAACACAGGGTCACCTATTTATACACTTCCCCAGGGGCAATTGCAGGTTAAGGGCCTTGCTAAAGGATGAACGGAGTAGTATTCCTTCTGTCACTGCCAGGAGTCAAACCGGCAACCTTCAAATTACCAGCCCAGATCCTTCAGCCAGAGTGCTACCACTCTGTCCATTTACTTACTTATCTAGCTAATTATTTATTTATTTGATCTTCTGTAAAAAGCCAAATTTACCCCTGGGGACAATTTTCTGTCTATCTTCTAAGGTATTGGTCTGCAAATTGTGGTCTGTGTGCCAGGTGGACCATGGGCTGACCTGTCGTGATGGAGATGGGTCTAACTGTAGCTTGCAATACCTGTGACGTGGGTCAGGTAATGCCCACAACATCAGTCACAAAATGCCCTTTAAGTCAGATAATCCTTCCACAACCTTAATCTTAACCATAGCATAATGGGGCATGCGATGGGCATTTCGTGATGTTGGGACATTATGTGACTGACCTCATAGGGTACTGTGGTCTGCAGTTGCACTCTGTTGTCTTTCTTTGAATAACTAACTTGCTTACTAATCAGGCCACATGAAATGGCTCTAAGGCAACAACCACAGAGCACCCTGTTTGATTTTCCTGCTAACAATATTTTTTATTTATTAACTTGTACTCCAAGCCACCACAATAACTTGTTGAGAAGCACTACAAAAATTAGCATACTGCATCGAAAGCACCTCATTAAAAACAAGTGGCAATTCAAAATGAAAATGAAATGGCTTTTTTTAGGAAAAATGTCAGTTTCTTTGTAAAATGAAGATGTGACAAATTGCCAGGAAACTAAAGATTTCATATAAAGGTGTTCATTATCCTCTTTAGAGAAGAGGGTGAGCTGGATCTGACCAGGACAGAAAAAGATATTAGAGGCCAAGATGGGCAACTGTATAAGAGGATAAGAACATCAGAGTGTGTAGTTTAAAAAACTGATGCCTTTTTAACATTAAACAAAAACAAAATTTATAAAATTAAAAAATGTTATGTTTTATCAGTAGGCTAGAAGGAATAGCTTATTTGAATTAGTATATATGAACTTGGAAATTTTAATACATTACAATTTAAATTTAGTCAGAGTAGGAATCGGTATATTTTTACCAACTCAGACTCCAGTAACCCAATAATTGCTCTGACTTCACAGCCCAGGTTGGTGGCCATGTTGCTGCACAGGACGACTGATTATCCAAGATAGGATAGAAACCTCCATAGTTAAAATATAGTCTTTTTTCCACTCTTTTACTGTTGTTATTGTCTTCTTGGTTTCAGAATTTGTGTAATGGTATTTTGACTGCATTTTTATGTTATGATAACAGATATGAAAGATTCACGGTTTTGATCTTTGTTTATTTTGTGACTTATTTTTCATTTCTTGATCTTTATTAAAAAAAAAACCACAACATTTCTGCCTTTTACATCTTAAGGCATTACACCATTAGTATTACTCTTGGTTGAGGAGCATAATGGTTAAGTGTCAGAATTTGTTAAAACTGTGATACCAGCTGTGTTCAAGTTGCAGAGTAACCCTGGTTTACTCTAAAAATGACCTGCTTCTGCTTCTTAACTAACTCGAGGTGTAGCACTTGTCTGTGGCAGGATAGAAAATTAGCACATAACAGACAATTATCTTAATATGCATGATCAAATAGACAGGTGAGCATTGGACATACAATGGCCAATAGCATGTCTTGAAAAGTGAACTGGCTTTTGTCTGAAGATCGTGTATCCGTGTATGATAGATTTATGTATTTAACATATGCATGTCTCAAATGAAAGCATTCTATATAGTTAATTGTATATTGCAAAGTACAACACAGAAGCATTAACAGTAAACCTAGATTACCAAAGGGTTATATTGCATACTGATTGAGCTGCATTTTAATGCCAGGTGTAAAGAGGTTCTTGGTGAGCCTTATTCTGGTTGATTAGGTTAATGGCAGGAAATCCATTAACAGGTGGAGGCAGGGATGGAAAGCTGGGCGAGTTTCTAGTGGACGAGTTCCAGGATTATTGTATTGAATGCAGAGCTGAACTTCACAAACAGAATCTTTGCATACATATGACTCTGGGTTGCCAAGATGTTGCAGGATGTAGTGCAAACCCATGCAAAGTGCATCGCCCACTGACCAGTTCTCACGATAAGCAAACTACAGGAGGTCCAACAAGGGAGCTGTGATGTCATTCAGGTGAGCTAACGGCAGTCTCTCAAAGGATTTCATGTACTGGGTTGTCAGAGCAACAAGCTTGTAGTCATTCAATCCTGTTATACTGGATTTTTTGGGGACTGGTATGATTGTGGCTTGTTTGAAGCATAAGGGAACTTCACACAGCAGTAAAATATTGTTGAAAATCCAAGTAAAGTCAGGTGCTAGTTGATCAGCACAGATTTTTAAGCAAGAGGGTGAGACCCCATTTGGACCTGTTGCCTTCACACACACATCCTCTTTAGAGACATTTAATGCAGGTTGAGTGAGAGAATGTGTGTGTGTGTGTTTGGATTGGTATAAGCTGTAGGTTGATTTTGCACATTGATGGTTGAAATGACTCCCCTCTTTCTACTGTATGTAAAGAGCTTTAAGTAGTGAGATAACTGCTGTATAAATGTAAAAGAATTGTTACTGTTGCCTTATCCAGGTCTGTTAGTTTTTTTTCCATTACATATTAAAATAGTTGAAACATTTTAATGTTTTCCACAGAACCATGTTGTTTTGATTTGGATTCCAATATTTTGTGGATTGTAACTGCAGTGTTGCTATGCATATTAAGTAGGGAGTGGTGGTTTAAAGGTCAGCTCTGTGCACTTTCTGGTTATCCAAGATTGTGGATATGACGCAGAATAAATGTTTGATGAGTGTTTGTAGTTTAGTGTTCCTGGTTTCTGATCTTTACTATCAATTTTTGTCACTGACTTAGTTTAGTGTTTTAGTTTTGAGAACTTCTAGTTTTGGCTGCCTTACACCTCCCATCAGTCATGTCCCATCACAAGCACTGTCTTTGTGAAGTTTGTTCTTTCAGCATTTATTAGCTTTATTCTGTGTCTTAGTTTAGGTTGATTGGCAATTAGGGCTGGGTGATATAACAAAATGAACTGATACAGACAATAAGAACCTACAAATGAACTAGTTTCGCACATGTTGGTATGTTCAGCAACCACTCTTTCCTACTCTGTGCTTCAGTGAGCTGTCTCTTAAAAAATACATCACCCTGTCTAAGTTGTTATATGCAGTAACATGTTTCTGCCTCACCCCACCCTTGCAAGCATTCTGGGCATGAGAAAACATGTAGATTATGCTGAATTCTAGTCAGGCAGGGATGATTTATATATAAATGAAGATGAACTGGTATAGTACAGTACATGATGAAATGTCAATTGTTTGGTAATATTTTAGCTTTGAAAAACAAGCAGAAGTCAAAGGTAAACAATGTGGTAAACCGTTGCTGTGACTAACTGTAAAACAAGCATATTGTTTCTTCTCTTGAAACACAACCAAGCCATTAGTGATGTCACAATATTGGAATGTTTGTACTCAATACCAATACCAGTGAAATTTTAATGTACTCGGTACCTTTTGATCACACAGCAAAAACAGAAATCCCATTTGATTTGTTTTTATTAAAGTACCTTCATTATTGAAATAAACAATGTTGTCTTTTTTCTGAAACACAACAGTAACAGCTTTATAATAATCGTCTATCCATTGAGTAGTTACCCACTGTCATTTAGGTAAACAAGTGTTGGCATTCAAAAATATCAAACTACAATGCAGGGCATGAACTTTAAAGCTCCTTGAACATGAGGAAGGTGCTATATAAATGAACATTTGTCCCAACTTTGAAGCTTCTTGTGCAAAATCAAATTGGTCCATTTTACATCTATCCTTTATTTCTGAACAGAAATTGTTTTGATGTTTTCAAGGTTTTTTTACATGAGTAATCA
This sequence comes from Erpetoichthys calabaricus, assembly GCF_900747795.2. Lineage (NCBI taxonomy): Eukaryota > Metazoa > Chordata > Cladistia > Polypteriformes > Polypteridae > Erpetoichthys > Erpetoichthys calabaricus. The sequence goes on from NC_041395.2 coordinate 328,033,975, forward strand.
CATTTTGTTACTGTTTATGCCTGTGTACAAATCCAGAATTAGAAAATTATTTGGGCTGTTGTTACCTGTGCTCAATAAATTTATAACTGTAAGATAGCATTACATTGTTCAATGTACCATTCAAATAAATGACGTGTGCTTTCACTTATGGGTTATACTAATGAACATTAATTTGCCTTCATAAGCCAAATTAGTAACACAAAATAATTGATTGCAGATTCATAGTTAGCAATGAAGTTCAATGTGCCATTTTGATTGTCCTCCTTACTGCTTGTTTTGGTGATTATGCCTCTTTGTTAACACAGTACCATTTCACTTTATATAGGGAGATGTCTTTCAAAGCATTGAAACACTAAATAAATTTTATTTTGGTATAAACAATTGGAGTAACTCATGTCAGCACCACTATAGACAAGCCAAATAGCCACTACATTTGATACTTGCTTCGATATTTACTTGCTACAACTGTTGCCAGTGTTGTCAGTCCTCCCTCATTCCACAGTCCTAAACGCATAACTGTGGATGTCTGTGAGGTCCCCCTCCTGGATCAATGATATTCAATTGCATGCATCAATTAGAAAATGGTCAGATGTTTCAACAGATGGACATTTTAGAAGCGCTCATTAAAACCGGAGAACTAATTCAAAGCCTCCATTCATTTCTTGGGATTGTGTAGGACACTGTTAAAAGTGACTAATCTTGTTATCTTTTCACCACCTTTTACAAATGCGTGACAATACAAGTTAAACAATTATGCATAATTTAATTAGTACTGTAATGTTATTTTGATTTCAAAGTACAGGCACATCTGTTTCTGAATGAATTCCTTAAAGTGGTAAAGGTGACAGTGATGCGAGTCCATATGTGTTGCGTTTTTCATTTTTCTCCTCTTTTCTTGTAATAACAAGTACTATTTTTTGCATGCTGAAATTATCCTGTGCAAACACTCAGCACTTCAGACATGACCTCCACTCATTTTCGTTTCGACATATCTTGATGCAGTGCGTGCTGTAAGATCGCCCTAGTGAGCCATTTTCATATTTAGTTTTTAGTTATATTTTTCTAATGTAACACAGCGCTTTCCAAAGTATTTTTTCTACTTACAGTTATGTATGAGCGCAGTACCGACTTTCTTGGTATTAACGATAGTGTAAAAAAAATGGGTACCGTTATGTTTTCAACAGTTTGGTCCTGAATTACTGCTGAAGTATTGCTTCTTGTGATATCTCTACAAATTGTGTATTAGGAGTGTGTAGTCAAAAAAAAGAGGAGAAAGTAAAACAGCACGTTTATGTCTGAAGAGATTTCCCAAAACAGTAATCTTTTAAAATGCAAACATTGGCTGATGCCACTCCATATGCAAAAGATTCATAGAACTGGAAATGACATTAACTAACCCAATTACTTCATAGAAAATGACCTATTCCTTCTGCGCAACTATAGCTTAATCTTTACTGTAAGTCAATTAAGCAATATTAGAATAAAAAAAAAAACATACTATTTCTAGCATCTTTTCAGTTTGTAAAATTTGAGATCCATATATTTAGTTTGCATTTTATAGATATTTGAAGCCTGTTAAATATTCAAAGTTTTTAAATGTGTATTATTCAGTTTGTTAGAATGTAAGAAATGACAAAAGTCCTAGATATACACTTTACAACAGTACTGTATCACGGCTTATATGTTAGACTGTTCCATAAATGTTAAATAAGCGTTTTTCTGTTTGAATTTGATTGTCCTAAAATTGTTTGTAAGTCCTTGAAATGAGTTTTGTGCAGGTTTCATAATTTTGCGTAGTTAACATATAATCTTCCAGCATATCATATGCACATATTTAGATATCTCGGAGCCATGGCAACTAAACACTTAAAGACATTTTTCAACCAGGGTTGCAAAAAAATGATCAGTTATTGTTATTGATTTAAATGGGTTAAATTTTCATGATATTGATTTAAGGTCATGTCGACTAACCCTGTTGGAAACTGTAAAGTGGCGCTGTAAGTGAGATTGGTATCCCAGGGTTGGTTTTTGCAAGTACTTTATGCAACCAAGACAAGAATAAGTGAATTAGAAAAATGAATGCTGAATATCAATCAAGCACCTTGAGAAGTTTGAACCTGTGTGCTTTAGTTGTTTATGTGATGAACTGTAAAGTACAAGGAAACAAGTTTAATCCCAATCACGGATTGTATGATCCAGAGTGAGCTACCTTCGCTGCCAGGGCTTCAGTTGTTCCATTGTGGAAGTGTACCTTAGGAATGTGATCATTATCGAAAAAACATTGTTTAAAAAAAAAAAATCAAAGTTTTAGGGTACAGGCCTGCACTGTATCCCTTTCCCACTATCTGCATATATCAAGGTTACTAATGACCTAAGCAGGCTGTTGATATGTTCATTATTGAAGTGTGCATAAAATATTTTAAATTGATTCTGTTTTGAATCTATACAACTGTAATAGTTGCTTAATTTTTGTTTATCATTGTTTCAGGATTGCTTTTCAATGAACAATGTTTCCTGGTATGGTGGAGCAGGTGTTCAAGCCCAGAATTGGCCTATCAATAATGATAATGTGGAATTACAGCCTTTTGTTGTGAGCAACTTGAGAAATAATCCATCAGGTTATGGATCTGTCTTAGAGCGATACTTCTTAGGTTCACCTGGTAAGTTACTGTCATTTTGCTCTGTGTACTCTGTTTCACATGCTTTTACTTCTTAGTTACTAATTGTAAAATAATAAGCATAGGAAGCTTAACAAACTAAAAGAGATCATTGCAGTCTATATTTTTTGGATAATGAAAAGATGAGATGTCTCAGTATTTGTCATCTAGATCCTTTTTAAAACAAAGTTCCTGCTTCAAATCCATGCATCTCTTGTTTGTTATACCACTTTGTGTGATGAAGTCTTTCCTAGCTTTCTTATTAAATGCATTTTTCCTTAATTTCATATGTTGTTCTTGAGAATGTGATATGTTTATAACTAAAAAGGTGTAATTCCTTTTGGCTCCCACATGTTCTAGAGTTTTTTTGTTTTGTTTTTTTTTTCCCTGTAGCTTGACAACTGGAATTACACATAGTACTTGAGGTGTGGTCTCCCAGCACATTGTGCAGTTAGAGATGTCCCCTGATTGCTGTTGAACAGTTTTGTAGTTTTCATAATTTAAAAATGACATTTTTTTTCTTCTGTACATTGTCTGGACAATGAGAATGTTTTGTCAATGTAAGCCGCTAAATCCTTTTTTAGAAGTTACTTGTTATATACATGTAGGTTAGGGTTGCCTATCTTGTGTTCATAAACAATGTTCCTTTTGCCTATGTGTTTTACTTTGTACTTTTCTGTGTTAATCTGTATTTTGCAAATGTTCACCCAGTTTTGAAGATTGTCCAGATCTTTTTGTTTTTGCTACTTCCTCATTAGTTGCTCTCCATCCAATTTTAGTGTCATTTACAAATGTTACACTTTTATTCATTAAAGGATAAGTTTGGTGTTTTTCAAGTCAAAGATTTCTTCACAATCATGGTATATATTATGTTTTCATATAAAACTGTGTTCTAAAGCGAAGCATATTTTGTACATTTTAAAAATAACTAGCCCACTCTTGCACCTTATATAATGGTGCTAAAGGTTACTGGAGTCTCAATGTACTGAAAGCCCTTAAAACTTACTGAATTTGTTCATTTCTTTAAGCCAAAAAAAGTTGTGTAGTATTGGACCATGTCTTGAGATTACACATCTATTGTAAAATAGCATATCGATGTGATTTTAAGAAGGAAATAAAGCAAAACATTTTTGTAAGATTCATCAATTTTTAAAGGAAACCGGTTAGGCGCCTCACTTTTCTAAGTACGTCTTCCTGTGTGGCACCCTTCCGGGTCAGGGGTGTGGACTCTCCTCAGAAAATCATTGCCAAGCGCCATTATTGACATTGAATGTTGATGCCAAGATGTGAATTCCTGTCAAAGTTCTATAGAAGACTTAACAATAATAACTGAAAAAAATCACGTGACCACTTTTTTTTTCACTATACAGAAGCGTTTTTCTTTACTTTGCAAAGATACCGCCTGCTGCAGTTGGTTTGTTAAAGTATGCATGTGCTTCAGTGAGAGCCGGCATGTAGCCAAGGGTTCAAAGTGGAGCTTTACACCTTACCAGCATTTTTCTGTTTCAGTGGTGGAATTAACTTTTGTAAATGTTTGCTGTACCTTGTGCTCTGACTGCAAATACACACACACCCAAAACCCGCTCCTTAATATGATATACTTCTAATAATGTACTCAAAACTCCAAGGAGGTTCCTTACACCTGCTTGATTAAGAAATTGTGTAAAATTTGAAATGTATCACGAGGAGCACCAAGCAGCCTATGAAAAGAGAGTACCTGCAATTATTTGTTTTCACTTGAAGCATTGCTTGTAGCATGTGGTCAAGTGACAAGATCTGAACAGATATTATAGGCATCCATCCTGCTCATCCAGGGCATTCGGAGCCAATCCCAACAGTCATTGGATAGAAAGCAGGAGAAACACTTGTACAGGGCGCCAGTCTATCATAGGGTAAATACACTTAAAACCACTATAGGGCCAATATGGCAATGCAGATTCACCTAAGTTTAATCAGGCTGAAGTTTACTAAGTTCAGTGCAGATGTTTTAACATACTGTAAACAGAGTGGGCTGTCATTCCTGCCTCACAGTGCCAAGTTCTATATGGAGTCTGCATTTAGCTCCCTATATATTTATGGATTGATTGTCATCAGCGTCAGTGAATTTACTTAATCAAAAACAATGTGCTATTTTCGTTTATTGCTATATTGTTGGCAAGAGTGTCTCATCATGCATTGAATAAATTGATAATTGGTTTGTGGAATTTCAATCTGCTCTGTTGAACACTATGCCTTTTTCTTTTTCATTTTGTGAGTTTTTTTTTTTTTTGCAAGACGCACTATGGAAGAGGTGGCTTGGTTCTTTTCAAAATGTAAGGCTTTGATTACACTGCATTTAAATTTGGTTCAGATATATTATGTACAAAATACAATCAAACTCATGTTTTTTTCAGTATGCTTCCTCTTGGCATGCATCTGACTTAATAGGCTAAGTAAAATAGCACCTATGATAGAAACCTGGGCACCAGCAAGCCCAAACCCCAACAAGAACACACAAGCACAGTCCCAGGTTCAAATAAAGGTAGATTTATTAATCAAATCACCTTGAATATGCCACACAAGCACAAAACACAGGTTTTCTCTCCACAATATTTTCTTCCTACCACACTTCCCTCCTCCACTCAAGTGTTGCTCCACTACCACCCAGCTCCGACTTACCTGGATAAGGGAATATGGTCCCTTTTATTACAAACCCAGGAATACTTCCGGTGCCAAGGCAATTGCCCGATTGAAGTCCTTCCGGGTCACACGGAAGTCCATTATAAATGGGAGCTTGTCTCCCTGCAGCGCCCTCTCATGGCCCCCAGTGACTCCAGCAGGTCTGCTCTGCTGGACTACATTTCCCGGCATGCCTTACTGGTTTCCTACTGGGCATCGACATCCGTGTGCTTCTGCCATCTAGCGTGATAAGGAACCATCCCTTCTCCTGGCTGGGATGCTCGTCCAGCCTGTGTGGCATCTACACACCACAAAATGTAATAAAATAATTATTTGTAATTTCCTTATTTTGTCATAAGAATGCTCCATAAGCACAGAAGGCAGTTCAAAGTGGATCTGGTATCTGATAAGATTTAAGGCTTTGTCATTCTCCTATGGTCTCTGATACCTTTTAGCCTCTGTGTGAACTGCAAGAACAGACAAGGTGTTTTGAAAATGCCTCACTTTAGAACACAGTTTAAAGTGGCAAATTAGTGCATATCATGATTGTATAGAAATATCCTTGAGTTGAAAAATACTTAACTGATCCTTTAAAGCAAAACTGCGAGGTGCCAAACAGACAGCTATACTGAATTTATAAATATCTTAAGTAAAAGTCTGAATATATCAAGCCAGCATTTGAATATATGAAGTAATTTCTGAATATGTGAAATCAGCATCAGAATATGCAGTATAAGGTCAAATTCAGTATATATAAATTCAGATTTAGTAAATATGTAAAGTATAAGTATTTACTGTAAGTGTATACAATTAAATCGGAATATATAAAGTGAAATCTTTTACCTATGTAGTGAATGCTGAAGATATAAAGTCAAATTCTTAATATGCAGAGTGGAGTTTGAAATACACTGAATGAAATATCACATATCTGGTAAACTTAGTGGGGCCCTAATATGGTATGGCGAATTAAGTTTACCAAAATGTTATTCAGATTAATATCAAAATTATTATTTCAATAATGTGCTCAAAATGATAAATGTGCCCATTTGTTTTTGTTTGCAGAATATTGCACATACCCTAAGAACAATTGTCTAATACAGATTTTTCTCAACATAATTAAGTTTATTTCTGTCATTTAGCAATAAGTATATTAATAAAGAGCTATCCATTAGGGACAACTTGCTAACTTTGAAATTGTGGCCTGATTGTGGAACATTTAAAGGTTCTTTCAGTCTGAACATTTTATTTTTATTGTTACTTCCTACATTCTCTTGCATGTGGCCCTTAACTGGTTAAGTGATTAGTAAACAATTAAAAAAATGAAAAAAGGGATATTCTCGTACTAATTTGGAGTTTCCAGAACGTTTTAATACAAAGTAGAATTTTCCAGAACATTCTAATATTATGTAACTTTCCAGAACATTGTAATATTTTCATAGGAGTTTTGAGAAAAGACTAGTAATAAGAAGGCTCTTCGGTTTCAGATTAGATTAAACTTCATTTTTCCATGGGATTAATAATTTCTAATTTATTTGCAGTCCACACAGGAATTTTTAGAAGCTTGTGGTAACATGCATTGCCTATACAAAGTGTCAAACACTTCACATATGTTAAATTGTTAACTTTACTGTGTTACTTTAATATAAGAGTTATTAAAGTAATATGGCTTCACCTAGTTGAAGAGCTGACCAGAGAACTGGTTACTTGGAAAGCCAATCTCTCATTTATCCACAGCAAGACTACCACATGGACTTGATATGCTACAAGTAGTCCAGGAATTTAAGTGTTGAAAATATTCCTTTTTAAGGCTCATTTTGGGATGACTGCACATGAATCTAAGATTATCACAGATTTTGCACTATTTGTCCATTTTTGTTATGTCAGACAATGTGAAGCACCATTTGTAATCTGAGCTCCTCTCAATGACACTGAATTTTATCAGTTCTTCAGACATTAAGAAACCAGGTTGTTGCCGATAAGGCATATGTAGTTTTGTGTGAAAATCTAATGACAGAGTCTCATCTGAAACAAGGGAAAAAGGAAAAAGATGGTGCAAAGCCCGAAGTGGACAACATTACCAGACATTCCTCAATGTTTTAAGCAGACAAATGAATTTCACAGCTGAAGTCGGAGGACCTGGTAAGAGAACAGCTTCCTTCTCTGATGTCCTTATGGGACATTCAAAGAAAGTACTGGCTAAAAGTAACTACATCTAACATTTTAAAGTTTAGTTAATCTAGATATATATTTCAGTTATGAAGAATTGCAATTAGGCAACGGCTATTTTTAATTGATGTTCCGGCTTTTAAAGAGTTTTTATCTGTTGTTGGCTAAATATTAAAAACATTTACTGAATGAATTGTTCATTTTAATAAATATTAAAATAATACCTTTTGTTTTTTCTTAAAAAAGCCAAAGGGGATGCACAAACCAGTGTGTTTGTTCGAGCCGGTCCCAAGCCCGGATAAATAGTGAGGGTTACGTCAGGAAGGGTATCCGGTGTAAAATTTTACCAAATCAATTTGCGGACAATAATACAAATTTCCATACCGGATCGGTCGAGCCCCGGGTTAACAACGATCGCCACCAGTACTGTTAGCCAACAGGGTGCTGGCAGAAATTGGGCTACTGTTGACCAAAGAAGAATAAGGAGAAGAAGAGGAGGGAGACATGTTCGGAGGCAGGTGGAGAGGAGGAAAGTAAAGAGAGTGGAACTGAGGCTGTGGTGAATACGTATTTTAAGAAGAGGGGGGAACATAGGATTACGTTCAAGAGTGGAGGAAGATGCACACAGGTAGATTACATCCTATGCAGAAGAGTCAATCTGAAGGAGATTGAAGACTACAAAGTGGTGGCAGGGGAAAGTGTAGTTAAGCAGCATAGGATGGTGGTCTGTAGGATGACGTTGGAGATCAAGAAGAGGAAGAGAGTGAGGGCAGAGCCAAGGATCAAATGGTGGAAGTTAAAAAAGGAAGACTGCAAGGTTGAGTTTAGGGAGGATATGAGAGAGGCACTGGGTGGCAGTGAAGAGTTACCAGACAGCTGGGAAACTACAGCAGATGTAGTAAGGGTGACAACAAAAAGGGTGCTTGACATGACATGTGGATAGAGGAAGGAGGAAAAGGAAACCTGGTAGTGGAATGAGGAAATACAGGAGAGTATACAGAGGAAGAGGATGGCAAAGAAGAAGTGGGATAGTCAGAGAGATGCAGAAAGTAGACAAGAGTTCAAGGAGATAAGGCACAAGGTGAAGAGAGAGGAGGCGAAGGCTAAAGAAAAGGCGTATGATGAGTTGTATGAGAGGTTGGACACTAAGGAGGGAGAAAAGGACCTGTACCGATTGGCTAGACAGAGGGACCGAGCTGGGAAAGATGTGCAGCAGGTTAGGGTGATAAAGGATAAAGATTGAAACGTACCCACAAGCGAGGAGAGTGTGTTGAGCAGATGGAAAGAGTACTTTGAGAGGCTGATGAATGAAGAGAACGAGAGAGAGAAGAGGTTGGATGATATGGAGATAGTGAATCAGGAAGTGCAACGGATTAGCAAGGAGGAAGTAAGGACAGCTATGAATAGAATGAAAAAATGAAAAATGGAAAGGCCGTTGGTCTAGATGATATACCTATGGAAGAATGGAGGTGTTTAGAAGAGATGACAGTGGAGTTTTTAACCAGATTGTTTAATCGAATCTTGGAAAGTGAGAGGATGCATGAGGAGTGGAGAAGGGGTGTACTGGTGCCGATATTTAAGAATAAGGGTGATGTGCAGGACTGCAGTAACTACAGGGGAATAAAATTGATGAGGCACAGCATGAAGTTATGGGAAAGAGTAGTGGAAGGTAGTTTAAGAAGTGAGGTGATGATTAATGAGCAGCAGTATGGTTTCATGCCAAGAAAGAGCACCAGAGATGCAATGTTTGCTCTGAGGATGTTGATGGAGAAGTTCAGAGAAGGCCAGAAGGAGTTGCATTGCGTCTTTGTGGACCTGGAGAAAGCATACGACAGGGTGCCTTGAGAGGAGCTGTGGTATTGTATGAGGAAGTCGGGAGTGGCAGAGAAGTACATAAGGGTTGTACAGGATATGTACTAGGGAAGTGTGACAGTGGTGAGGTCTGCAGTAGGAGTGATGGATGCATTCAAGTTGGAGGTGGGATTACATCAGGGATCATCTCTAACCCCTTTCTTATTTGCAATGGTGATGGACAGGTTGACAGACAAGATTAGACAGGATTCCACATGGACTATGATGTTTGCTGATGACATTATGATCTTTAGCGATAGTAGGGAGCAGGTTGAGGAGACCCTAGAGAGGTGGAGATATGCTCTAGAGAGGTGGCACTGAGCAGAAAGCAGAAAACAGAGCTGGAGGTGGCAGAGTTAAAAATGCTAAGATTTGCACTGGGTGTGACGAGGATGAATAGGAATAGAAATGAGTACATTAGAGGGTCAGCTCAAGTTGGATGCTTGTGAGACAAAGTCAGAGAGGCGAGGTTGCGTTGGTTTGGACATGTGCAGAGGAGAGATGCTGGGTATATTGGGAGTAGGATGCTAAGGATAGAGCTGCCAGGGAAGAGGAAGACCTAAGCGAAGGTTTATGGATGTGGTGAGAGAGGACATGCAGGTGATGGGTGTAACAGAACAAGATGCAGAGGACTGAAAGATATGGAAGAAGATGATCCGCTGTGGCAACCCCTAACGGGAGCAGCCGAAAGCAGAAGAAGAAAGAAGTTTTTTCTTAAACTTATTAAATCAATGTCTGATATATCTTTATAATTAGGTTTTATATGTACTGACTTTATAAATTAATAAATTCAGTAAATTTGCTTGTTTTGCATCTCATACAGAATCACTCTCATTAATATAAGTTAGAAAAAGTTATAGTCTCAGTACATATCCCAAGACAGCCCACTGATGATTTCATTACATGTGCAGCATTATTTCCTTATCTCTTCTGTTTCTCCTGGTGCTTAATCAACTTTGAAATCCAGCTTTCTAAGTTACCTCCGATAAAATTGGTTTTAAAATTAACCTTTGGTGCAGTTCTGTATTGAAGGCTTTTTGAAAGTGTAAGTGAATTCTGTTGGATAGTTGTCTACTACTTTGGTAGCCTGATCAAAAAACTTTAACAAATTGGTTTGGCTAGCCCTTCCTTGCATGAATCCATGCTGACTATTATGTAGACTATTATTTTCCTATAAGTACTAATCTATTACTAATTATACTTTCCGTAATTTTGCTTGTTATTAAAGTAAGACTTTCTGGTCTGTAATTACTGGGGCCCAGTTCCCCTTCCAGTGGACTGGAGTCCTGTCACAGCTTTGCAGTTAACAAGTATTTCTCCCTTCTGAAATAATTTACTTAATATATTGAATTCAAGACTATGTATTTTTTCTACAGTGCTCTTCACTATACTCTATAAGCTTCATTTAAGTTTCTGTTAATGTAAGTGTATGCCAAATAAAAAATGAGGGAGGAATACTTAAAGATTTTTACAATGCAACATTTATTACTTTCATTAACTCCTTTTGTGAAACGCAAATAGACTTGCCATGCCATGACCTATATAAAATATAGATGGTCACTGACTTCACATCTTTTTCTCAAGCATCTACTGTGGTGATTACTGTCCAATCTGTTCTAAATACAGCTGTGATGGTGTTTGTTTATTTGTTAACAGTGCATAGTGTTTAGCTGTGCAAATTGTCAAAAGACAGTGCTCATCTGATGTAGAAGTGCTTGTGTGAAAATGCTGACCCTTCTACTGAAGAAATTCACTGCTATTTTTATCGCTGTTGTTTACATTCCACCACTAGCCAGCTCTCCAGTAACACTCTGCCTGCTTCATGTCTTCATTATCAGGGTGCAAGAGTAGGTGCACATAGATGCTGCATTCATCGTAGTTGGGGATTTTAATTGCTGCAACTTGGGAACTGTTTCATCCAAATATTATCAGTATGTTGATATTCCTACAAAATAGAAAAATACTTTGAGTCATATATACAGCAAAGTTCAGGCAGCAAACAAAGTCGCCCCACCAACCTGGCCACTGGGACCATACTGTATCTCCCTTCTTCTCTACCTAGAATATAGACAGCTGCTGAAGCATCCTACTGTAGTGAGTAAGCCAGACTAACAGTGTTCTGAGACAACTGAGTTAATGCTTTATTACTTCACTTACTGGGAAGTTTTCAGGGCAGCAGCTGTGCAACACAACTTTCCCACATGGAAGCATATACCTCATGCGCAACCAGTTACATTAGCACATGCATTGCAAATATAGTGCCTACAATCTGTGTGTGGGCATACAACAGCAGAGTATACCATAGTTGATGCTGCATGCTTCTTCTTTGGCATTCAGCAAGAAGGCAAGGCATCTAAAAAGCATTACAGACAAGAACTTGAAAGACACTACAGCACTGCTGATGCTCAAGTCAAGTCAGATGGTTAATTGTCATACCATCCATACATCTTATTGTAGCATGTAGCGGCACAATATAATGTTCACCATGACCAAGGAGCAACATATACATAAACAGAGGACAAGTGTAAGACAAGTAAAGAACTATACTATAAATAAATAAATAACAAGTAAATTATTAGATAGTACTACATTGAGGTAGTGATAAAAATTAACAACTCATAATAAAAACAGTAGTAGTAATAAATATAACAAATGAACTGCATATAAAAATATTACTTGGAGCAGATCTGAGGTAGAGGGGGTCAGCACAGAGTTCATAGCTCAGACAGCCAAAAGGTAGCAGCTGTTGCAGAATATGGAAAAGCTAGTCTGGATTCTACAGAACCTTCTGCCAGATGGAAGTGCGACAAAGAAACTGCAGAAGGGGTGGAGCGGTCCTCCACAAAGCTGTATGTCTTGTGTGATGCAACTCTTGATAAAGATATTTTAATGGAGGGCAGGGAGGTCCCAATGTTCTTTTCTGCTGTGTGTACTAGTGGTTGTAGGATCTTGTTGTCAGAGACACTAGTTTTCAAACCAGAAGGTGATGCAGCTGGTCAGAAAGCTCTCAATGGTGCACATGTAGAATGTAGTGAGAACGGGAAGAGATGGACTTGTCTTCCTCCGAAGGAAGTGGAGACAGTTCTGTGCATTTTTGGCTAAGGAGGTGGTGTAAATTGACCAAGGTCAGCTACCATGTGCACGCCAAGAAATTTTTTGCTCTTGACCAGGTCCACTTCAGAGCCCTCAATGTGAAGATGTGTGCCCATGTGGATAGCATGGGCTCTCTTGAAGTCAGCAATCATCCCTTTCATCTCATCATTAAAAGAATGAACAGAGTAGACGGAGTACACAACCCGGGAGTGTGGCAGTGCTGGAGATGGTCTTTCAGATGTGGACTGTCTGGGGTCTGTTTGTCAGGAAGTCCAGGGTCCAGTTTATAGTGTAGCCTAGCAATCTCAACTTTCCTATGAGCTTTTGGGGGGATTATGGTGTTGATTTCAGAATTTAAGTCTATGAACACCATTATAATGTAATGCTGCAAAATGGACAGGGCCTCATGAAGAGTACATGATATGGCATCCCCAGTGGAGTGGTTTGAGCAGTGGGAAAACTGGAGAGAGTCATGTGATACAGAATGTCTGACTTTCAGGTGGGCTAAGACCATCCTTTTGAAGTACAGTGGAACCTCAGTTTGTGAGCATAATTCGTTCCGGAAACGTGCTCGCAGTCCAAAGCACTCGTATATCAAATTGAATTTCCCCATAAGAAATAATGGAAACTCAGATGATTTGTTCCACAACCGAAAACTATTCATATAAAAATGATTAATACAAAATATCAATTAAAAATACATAAAACAAATTAACCTGCACTTTACCTTTGAATAGAATCATGACTGGTGTGAGGGAGTTTCTAAACTCTTGTGGGATTCCACCCAATGGGACGACACGCGGAAGAGTGTCCCAAAGCAATTGCAGTCTCCCAGTGCTGTAGCAGTTCGCCGTAAAAGCGAATCCGAAAAGATCGTGGACATGCTATAAGCGCCTGCCGTCGATGGGTGATACAAGGAAGAAGGAACATTATAAATGCACAGGGCACAGTACTACTTGGCCACAACCCTGCCTGACTGCTGTGTCTGTGTATAGGAGAGTGGCAGATCCCGCTACAATAAATAACTGCGCTGTTGCTGTTTCAAGCTGAATAAAGCTGGTGCTGCTAAAGTACTGAGTATTTTGGAGTGCAAGACGGGGACTCTCACGTCACAGCACACACGCACGCACACGCGAGCAAACACACACACAAGCACACACACACACAGAGTCACAATGCTGTAGTAAACAGTATACGCTTGTACGGATGTTGACTATATGAGTGAGGCACGCCGACTCAGATGGAGAATAGGAGACGATTGCCCACAATCCTGCAGCGAGAGAGAAAAACCATCAGCTCAGTTGTGATCACATGACACTCAGCAGACAAAGCGTATACATACTACTCGTATTGACCTCGCTTGTTTATCAAGTCAAAAATTATTAAAAATTTTAGCTTGTCTTGCAAAACACTCGTAAACCGAGGTTCCACTGTACTTCATATTGACCAGTGTGAGTGCTATAGGGCAATAGTCAGTGAGGAAAGAGACAGAAATCTTTGGCATGGGTGTGTTGGTGATGGTTTTCATGCACATGGGGACGACTGCTTGTCTCATAGAAATGTTGATGATGTCCTTGAAAATGTCCATCAGCTGAGCACTCAGAAAGATATGTTGTCTGGTCCAGTAGCTTTGTGTAGGTTTATATTCTTGTCACATCAGCAGCAGACAAACTGTTTCTTCTGAGGAGGAATGGACTTCCTTGCTGGTAAGTTGACCAGGACATTAAAATGCGCATAGAGGTTATTTAGGACATCTTGAAGGGAGGCATTACCACTTAACATAAAATCCTGAAGTACAACTGAGCAGATCAGATCATCTTACCACCATTTACAACCCTGTAATCAATAGCAGCAGCTTTCTTACTCAAGCCAGAAGCTTTTATTTGTGTTTTTTAATATATATATATATATATATAATATTTATAATATTTATACTTTTCTTGGACCTCTGGTATTTCATTACAATTTGCATTATGTGTGTAATTGTATGTGAACAATCAAATTTGATTTAATTTGCAGACAGGTGGTGTGATTTTGCAGTCTGTGATGGCTTGGACTCTTCCACATGTGCTGTGTGTCTCTGTTGTCCTTAAAGTGGCTATAAATTTTCTTGCCATACTGTTGCTTAGCTGTTTGGATACCCTGAGATAGATTTGCCCTTGCTGCCATGAGGGCTACCTTAACAGGTGATCTAAAGACAAAATTATGGGCTTTTAACAATGCGTGTACCTCCAACACCAGTCAGTTTCTGATTTTCACATGTTCTATGCACTTCTTAATGTAGCTGGTGACTGATGATGCATACTCCTTCAAGTTGATCTATTGAGCATAGCTAGCAGTTGTTATATGGGCCAGTTTGTGTGATCAAAACAATCCTGCAGTCCTGTCTGAGAGTTGGTTTGGAACCTTTAAGCAGTGTTCTGTATGCAGACAGTAGCGGAATAGAAACGTGATCAGAAAAACCGTGATGTGGGTGGGATACAGATTTGTAAGCATTTCAAGAGTTTGTAGAAACACTAGTATGTTTTCTTCCCTGGTTGGAAAGTTTATGTGTTACTAAAAATTGGGGAGAATGGTATCCAGAGTCATGTGATTAAACTCTTTAGCCACAATAATAGAAGCACTGGGATGCATCTCTGTAACAGCTCTATAAAGCACACTCAGCACTTTTTTAGAATTAACCCACGGATGGACATAGATAGCCAGAATAAAAACAACAGTTAAACTCCCATGGCAAGTAAAAATAGCAGTAATTTATAGGTTGACATTCCAGCAGTGGAGAGCAATAGTGTAACTTTACTGCAGCATTCGAGTACCATTTGTTGTTCACATTAACACACAGACTGTCTCAGTGCACGTTACTGGTTGCTGAAGCAACTCTGTCCACATGGAAAGTGGTTAGTCCATCCAGCTGAATGGCTGCTTCAGGGAAATTATTGTGTGGCCACGTTTCAGTAAAGATGAAAAAGAAACAGTACCTCATCCGTTGACATCTGAGGTGATCCAGCTTGTTTTCTAGTGAGCAAACATTTGAAAGTAGGCAACAAATGAGCTTAAGTAGAACCCTATAGATTCCATTTTTATTTCCCAAACTCCATCTTCAATTTTAAAATTTTTATAGTTTATTACTCAATGATTTGGGTTTTTACATTATTTTCTGTTGCATACAATTTATGGCATATTATATTTGTTTGAAAGAAAAAAATGTGTTTTTTTTTGTTGTTGTTAAACTTTCCCATTTAAATTGTATAATAAAATCCAGTGTAAGTGAAAAACAATTAATGATGAAACTTTCAACCTATTAACAAATGTTTCATAAATTAAAATTAAACCGTACTTGTAAGGCTATACATTTTCTGAGCTTTACCAAAAGTCATTATTTGAAGTGAAACTGCATGAACATAAAACTGCATATTTTGTCCATCACTGCCATCTTAGAGAGAGTTCTGTGTATTGTATTGTATTGACCCCTTCTTTTTGTCACCCACCGCACGCCCAACCTACCTGGAAAGGGGTCTCTCTCTTTGAACTGCCTTTTCCAATGTTTCTTCCATTTTTTCCCTACAAGGGTTTTTTGGGAGTTTTTCCTTGTCTTCTTAGAGGTAGGTCAAAAGGTAGGGCCTGTTAAAGCCCATTGCTGCATTTCTTGTGTGATTTTGGGCTATACAAAATAAATTGTATTGTATTATAAATGTGTAATAGTCAAGTTTTTTTTTTTTTTTTGTAAGGCACTCCTTATTTTCAGCAAGTACTGTTTTATACTTACTAAAACTCCTCTCTGTGTCAACTGAGCTCAGTGGAAAATAAATATCCATCCATCCATTTTCCAACCCGCTGAATCCGAACACAGGGTCACGGGGGTCTGCTGGAGCCAATCTCAGCCAACACAGGGCGCAAGGCAGGGAACCAATCCCGGGCAAGGCACCAACCCACTGCAAGGAAAAAAAATATGCAATATTCAATTAAATATGGACAGAGTTGCTTCATTTTCTCAAGTTAAATGTTGGGTTCAGCACAAACAGCAACAAAATCTTCCATAGACTCGTGTCTGAAATCACAAGCTCTTAGACTTTTGATTGTTGTTTGATCAGCTGCAAAATTCTCCTGACCCAGCCTCTGTTTTTTGTTTCTGAGATGTACCTGTGACTTCAGTTGGACAGTGTATGTGTCCTTGCAGCTCCAGTCAATGGTATGCAAAATAACTGACCATCTGATTCAAAGTACTCACTGTGGTAAGGCTCAGCCCTAACTTTGTTTGTTAGTGGCAGTTGTTTTTGATGGCATAGATGTTTCAGTTGTTTGTTATTTCAACATGCTGTTACCATTTTGAAGGAATTCAAACAAAACAGCTATCTGCTTTATGCATGCTTGACTCATAAAATATGATGTGATACACTTAACTTTGAAAAATGTGTACTTTCTTGTGCAATATGATTTGATGCACTTAAGGCTGTTTTATACTTCTGCTGTAGCACCTCCTCAAAAATGTGACTATGCTTTGCATTAACGCATGGACCCTATGCAAGCCACTACGAGTCTGATTAGCCAGTTTGGTAACAACGTATTTTCTGAAATGTGTTTTCGTCTGTCTTCAGCTATTCTGAAATAAACAATGAGCTGATCTAGGAAAGACTTACGTCTTCATAACACCATAAAGACAATTAGATGGCAGCCAATTCATGGTATGAAACATTAGCTAACATTGGTTTGGAAGTTGGCAGATGTATGAAAAGTGGAAAAATGTGAGAGACACTTATTTTTGCCCTCTTAGGTGGGAATGTTTAGCAAACGGAGCAGTGATACTGGAGGGTAAAAACTGCCTGAATTTTAGTGGATTATTCACTTTTCCTGCATGCTACAAACACACCCAACTTATGTTTGGGCATGTGCCTGCAGCGGCATAACACGGAAGTACTGTATAATCTTCCTTTACCCACATAAATGAAGCAGACTTTTTTGTCGTTTTAGATGTGTAATGAATGGTATGGCAATTTAATATGCTGAAATAGGAGAATGTTTGCAGTTCCGTGCATATCCATTTTTATATGGAAATTCAATATTTATATATGCATTCTGTAATTTCCACTGTGATTCTGCAAAAACAGAATCCATAGGGCTCCACTTAAGTACAGTCTTAATCTTGGCAGCTGATAGGGATGCTCCGGTCAATCGGCTGCAGGTCGAAATTGGCCAATTTTCACAAAAAAAAAAATGTTGATCGGTAAAAAGGCTGATCACAAAATACAATATTTTCAGCCCCTGCTTTTCTAAGCTTTACAGTAATTTAGTTGTAGTTCTCCATAACGCAAGGTATTATAGTAGTTGAGCCAGCAGTGTGACGGTGCAGGTCCGGTTCATGCTCTGTCTTCTCATTTGGGAGCCTCTTGAACCCAACACCATCGATAGTCATGACCAGGATGAGCTGTACAAATGAGGGCACCACATGAAGCAAGGGGAAGGTGTTCAGTGATTTTATTAAAAACAATTAAACATAAACAAAGTGTTCAAAAAGTGCAGTGCTTCAGAATTAGTTCAATAAATAAAAAATCCATAAAAACAGGTGAAAAGGTGGAGGTTAAAATAATCCCAATGAATAAATCCATTAAATCAAGGTTAAAAACAACTGGTAAGAATAGTCCTTTTTTAAAACCTAGTGCCTTCCTCTTTTAACACTGGTGACTCCCCTACTTATCCCGTGTGGACCTTGCAGCAGGAGAGTCGTCCTAACAGCAGACGCAGCCAACCTTACACAGGTCCAATTGCCTGCCGTTGGGTCCCCAATGGCCATGGCGCTCATGCTAGGACTCTCCTCCCAAGCCTCCTCGACCCCCACTACCTTCCCGGTCTTCAATGGCGGGCCGTGCAAACTCCAGGTCATTCCCGCTCCATGGAGCAATAGGAGCGACCCATTCCAACCGCCAGATGGATGGATGGATATATATATATATATATATATATATATATATATATATATATATATATATATATCTATATTTCTATATATATACAGTATATATATCTATATATCTATATCTCCGCGAAGTACTGCTTTTAAATTTTTATTAAGAAGAAAAGAAAACCTTTTTAAATTGAGGGAAAATATACCAATAACAATTTGTTAAGGATCTGTTTTTTTGTGAAGCTGCCTTCACACGAGTAATCACTTCGAGCTGACTTGCGTTACCTGGTAGGTAACCACCCACTCACTACACTCCCTTACGGGAATTGAACCTCGGACGTCAGCGCTAGAGGCGAAGCCCCTAAAATTGCGTCACGGCATGTGGTTCGTTTATTTGACAGCATGTAGATCGGGGTAATTACATTCACGGCATTCGTAGTCTGATTCACAATCTGATTGTATGGGTGGTTACCTACCAGGTAACGCTTATGGTTGGCCAGCAAGTCAGCTAACATCAGCCACGGTGCCTTCAGTTGTGAGAAGCAGATCATAGAATGGTTGAAAATAGTTTACTGTCAAATAATGCAAAGAGTACGCGACACGTGTTTCGCCCTAATTCTTGGCTAATCAGGCGTACACACTCACCTGCACTCATGAATATGTCTGTATGCGTCAGTCGCTCAAATCCCTGCGCTTCGCACCGGCGAAGTACTGCTTTTAAATTTTTATTAAGAAGAAAAGAAAACTTTTTTAAATTGAGAGAAAATATACCAATAACAATTTGTTAAGGATCTGTTTTTTTGTGAAGCTGCCTTCACACACCCTCTCCGCTGTTTTATAAACGAACGCCATATAAGGTCTTCCTTTTTCCTTGCTTTGCCAACGGAAGCAGCCTTTTTATTTAATCTACGGGTTGTCCGCTGTTTTTTTGTTCGTTTATTACGATTGTTATAGTTCTGTTTGTATACCACGTTGTCAGTTCAGCACTCCGGTTGTAATATGACCAAACCGTGCAAGCACACGCTTGAGAATGCAACGTATAGTTGTACAGGAGAAAAGCAATCATGCCTCAAATCAATGGCAACCTTTTGTAGGTCTGTGAACTTAATTTAAACTTTAGGTTTACACGGTGCTTTGTTTCCGATGTGCTGCGTTCTACGTGCTGTTAGCTAAGACCCGGCACTTAAAAGTTTATCGCTTCAGCAATTTTTAATCCGTTACAAAGTCATCGAAAGTCTCGTTTATACCTCGTGTCTTCTCATTAAACTTGTATCTCGCGAATATGGTATTGCAAATGGCAGCGGTAGCGTTTCTATATACTTAATTTAAACTTTCGTTTTACACCGTGCTTTGTTTCCGCAGTATCGAAGTGATCACTCGTGCTGCATTCAGTCAGTTCACGTAAGCCACTCTCTTGTGCCTTCTCAATTGTGTAATGAATGTTTTCTTCATCGCTCTTTGGGGCTCTTCCTTGTTTTCAGTTCACGTGATTACGTAGGAGGCGTGATGACGCGATACGTGACTCTGCCTCTTCCATTACAGTATATGGACAAAAAAGAGGTTCCAGTTATGACCATTACGCGTAGAATTTTGAAATGAAACCTGCCTAACTTTTGTAAGTAAGCTGTAAGGAATGAGCCTGCCAAATTTCAGCCTTCCACCTACATGGGAAGTTGGACAATTATTGATGAGTGAGTCAGTCAGTCAGTCAGTCAGTCAGTGAGTGAGTCAGTGAGGGCTTTGCCTTTTATTAGTATAGATGTGCTTTCACTACACCCACATTTTATAGTTTACTAGCAAAATACCCGCGCTTCGCAGCGAAGTAGTGTGTTAAAGAGGTTATGTAAACATATATATACATATACATATATACATATATATACAGTGGGTACGGAAAGTATTCAGACCCCCTTCAATTTTTCACTCTTTGTTATATTGCAGCCATTTGCTATAATCATTTAAATTAATTTTTTCCGTCATTAATGTACACACAGCACCCCATATTGACAGACAAAAAAAGAATTTTTGAAATTGTTGCAGATTTATTAAAAAAGAAAAACTGAAATATCACATGGTCCTAAGTATTCAGACCCTTTGCTAAGTATTTAGTAGAAGCACCCTTTTGAGCTAATACAGCCATGAGTCTTCTTGGGAAAGATGCAACAAGTTTTTCACACCTGGATTTGGGGATCCTCTGCCATTCCTCCTTGCAGATCCTCTCCAGTTCTGTCAGGTTGGATGGTAAACGTTGGTGGACAGCCATTTTTATGTCTCTCCAGAGATGCTCAATTGGGTTTAAGTGAGGGCTCTGGCTGGGCCATTCAAGAACAGTCACAGAGTTGTTGTGAAGCCACTCCTTTGTTATTTTAGCTGTGTGCTTAGGGTCATTGTCTTGTTGGAAGGTAAACCTTCGGCCCAGTCTGAGGTCCTTAGCACTCTGGAGAAGGTTTTTGTCCAGGATATCCCTGTACTTGGCCGCATTCATCTTTCCCTCGATTGCAACCAGTCGTCCTGTCCCTGCAGCTGAAAAACACCCCCACAGCATGATGCTGCCACCGCCATGCTTCACTGTGGGGACTGTATTGGACACGTGATGAGCAGTGCCTGGTTGTCTCCACACATACCGCTTAGAATTAAGGCCAACTCCCGCATGGAGTTTGCTAAAAGACACCTGAAGGACTCTGAGATGGTGAGAAATAAGATTCTCTGGTCTGATGAGACCAAGATAGAACTTTTTGGCCTTTTATTAGTATAGATACTTATAAATGTTAGTTTGCCTTCAAAAACCAAATGTAACATTTCCATATCCATATTCATCCATGAAGTATGCTGTTTTGGCAGTCCTGGCGAGTCTCCTTGATTATGTGTCTGTCTTAACCCAGTATGTGATGTAGCAATAGGGAAATGTGTGTTGTGCTCCGAAGTATTGAGGCACTAAATATTTTTAGTTTGGTATTAACAGATGGAGCAGCTCATTTCATTTCACTTGGTAGCACTGCCAGTGTGCACTTTTCTCCAAAATCTCACAGTCATATACACGTAGTTGTGGATACATACAAGATTTCCCTTATGATTCTGCACTGTATACGCCAAGTAGAAAATGGATGGATCTTTGGACAGACACCTGTAGACTTGCTCATTAAAATTACAGAATGAATAAAGCCTCCATAGGAAACTGCATTAAAAGAGCAATTAATCTCACCATCAAGATTCAAGAGTATTTATTGTCATTTCATCCATATACAGTAGTACAGCATACAGTGAAACAAACCAATGTTCCTCCAGGACCATGGTGCTACATAAAACACAGGACAACGAAGAATCCTCTACACATAACATAAAGACACATAATATATAACAAGGTGCATGTGAGTCAAATATGCAAACAGGTGCAACCATGTGCAACACTGCAGAACAGAACACATATATCAGATATCAGTCCGGTCCATGAGTGGTTCAGGAGTCTGACTGCTTGGGGGATGAAACTGTTACACATTCTGGAGGTGAGGGCCCGAATGCTTTAGTACCTTTTTCTCAATGACAGGAATGTAAACAGTGAATGTGAAGGGTGTGTTGGATCATTCACAATGCTGGTGGCTTTGTGGATCCAGCGTGTGATGGAAATGTCCATGATGGAGGGAAGAGAGATACAGATGATCTTTTCAGTTGTCTTCACTATCTGTTGTAGGGCTTTGCGATCCCTGACCATGCAATTTCCAAACCAGACAGTGATGCAGTTGCTCAGGATGCTCTCTATGGTTCCTCTGTAGAATGTTGTTAGAATAGCTGGTAGAAGATGGGCTTTCCTCAGCCTACGCAGGAAGTAGAGCCACTGCTGGGCTTTCTTGGCTAAAGAGCTGGTGTTGTGGGACCAGGTGAGGTTCTCTGCCAGGTGGACACCCAGGAATTTGGTGCTATTGACGACCTCCACAGTTGAGCCATCAATGTCTTCCTAAAGTCTTTCTAAAGTCAACAATCATTTTATCTCCCTCATTCAAATGCCTAACACTACATGTTAAACAATTATAGTCCACATCTGATCCATCACATCATTGCACTGTCAAAATACACACACATAGATTTCTGAACTCTATAATTGTATAAAAGTGATAATTACGAAGTCTCTGTGTGTGTATATGTGTTCTGGTCCTTTTTTAAATATTATAAAGCAGAATTATCGCAATTGCTTGCCGAAATTCTCCAGCCTCAAACACAAAGCACTTCAGAATGCTGTTTGTCTTTTTGACATATGTTAATGCAGTGCTATAGCATTACCACTTTGAAACATTTTCCATATGTAGTTTTTGCTCAAAATTTTTCACAGGTATTATTGTTCCATATTGGCAGTCTGGCATGAGCACATTACAAATTTCAGTTGGCACTACTGATACTATGAAAAAGCAAGTACTGCTGCGTTTGTGAGATTTCTGCTATCGACTTGGCATTGAAGTTTCAGTACATATAATTCTTCGAAAACAAAAAAATAAATGCTTTACCCTGGAAACACATTAAATCATTATGGAAATTTGATGTGGTGGATGGGTGGAAACATGATTGTTTCCATAGTGTATCATTTACAATCCACAAAAATAGAAACTCTAATTATAGCACAGAATTTTAAATGAGTGGAAATGGAAAATAACTTCCAACATTAATGGTTTTCTGGATTTGTTGTACTGATTTTTTTAAGCTCACCATTTAATTTTAGTATTTTATTTGTAGGATACTTTTGGATATGTGATTGGGGTAATTTCCATGCCTCAATGACTTGATAGTACAATATGTTAATAAAATAATAAGTCAGCCTCAAAAAGTAGTTTATCTTGCAGTATTTGAAAAATGGTCATCATCAATACAGAGAAAAAAAGCAACATATTATACATATTAAAAGTATCAGATGAGAGAACTTGAGAGTTGAATTAAATTAAATTTGTTGTTCAAGAATAAACTATTGCACAATTGTATATGTGCACTAGTCCTGGCAATTGCAAGAGTAGAGCCATGCCCAGAAAGGACTGAAAAATCATTCTGTTGTTTCCCAAGATAGAGTCTTGCCTGTCCTCAGTTACCTGCAGAAAGCATAGTTGAAGGTTGACATTTAGGTGGATGTTAGTCCAAAAACTATCTGTTGGGTCAGGCAAAAACATAAAAAAACACTATTTTTTATTTACCACGTTCAATGAAAAATATTAATTTAAATTTAGATATTAGCAGTGTAGTTGTTTGGGATAAAGTAGGGAACATGTGCTTCTTAAATGTTGACAGCAGACAGGTTCAGATTCAGCAGTGGTACATGCTGTACCCTAGAAGAAATTCCAAGAGCTGTCCCTCATTCTGTCTTCTAAAAGAGCCTCTCAGGCATTGAAGGCAAAAGTTTATTAAGGCTGTGTGAAGAGTAGTATGGGAGTGAGTCATGGTCAGTGAAGGCCAAATATGAGGCAAAGTTGGAAAAAAAATGGAGATAAGAATGATCAGGTGAATATGTGATGAGTCATGGAGAGAAAGGAAATTGAATGCTGAGTTGAGAGGAGAACTTGGTGTTTAAGATATATGTTTTGCTAAAAACAACAACATTTAGAGCAAAATATATAGGATGATTGGGCAAAGAGATGCAGTATGATGGATAAGAAGATGATAAGGGCCATAGGGATGTCAAACAACATGTGGTTGTAGTTGACATTGAATAACAGGAGAAGAAAGGGTGACTCCCTTGGTGCATTGCCTGGATGGGAGAAGCAGGGGAGTCGCCAGTCACCAATAGAAGAAAGGCACCGGGCTGATTTGTTTTTAAAGAGACAACTTCCAGCCATTGTTTTAACCTCATTGTTTTTAAAACATTTTTTTTCTATTGGATTTTAACCTCCACTAATTCACTCATTTTAATGGATTATTTATTTAATGACATATTTTGATACACTGCACTTATTTATTTGAACACTGTTTTTGTTTGCTGTTTTAATAAACGCACTTTTTGCACCATCCCCTTGGTTTGTTGTGCCTCACTTTCTACCTCATCGGTGACATTACCGACGGTGTAGGGTTCAAGCGCTCCCAGAAACTGAATGATAGTGTGGAGCGAACCCGGATCGTAACAGTTTCTCACCACAAAGGATTCTGAGTAACATGGATAGTGAAAAAAGACGATTTGGGGGGCAACCAGCCACCCTCGGCAAACCCAGAAAATAAGTTAAACGGGTGATGATGATTGATGATACTAGATGTGTGTGGTCTTCAGGGCAAAAAACAAACCAAAGACTCCCTAGCAGTTTAACTATATTCGTGAACTTGGAGAGGCATCAGCTAACTCTTAAGAATTAACCCAGGACAGAGGATGTTTACCCAACTGTGCTTGCTGTCTCACTGGCTTTTGTAAGAAGATACTGGTGATACTATATCTTAGCCATATCGCTGGCATATGAGTCCTATTAATCTTCCAGAAAGACAATGTTTTTAGTGAAAACTTCAAGCCTTGCCCTACATCACTGAGGTGTTTCACTTGCATGTTGTTGCACGGTGGCATTTCCTGCACACAGGTCCTCGTAGTGACGTGTATAAAAGCCCCAAAAAATTTAAAAGTACATGCATGTGCCATCTAGTGGTTGTGGTTGAGCGTGAGCAGAACGGACTGCTCCATAGGTCAACAAAGTAATTTGTTTGTATATGTCTAGTTGGTAAAAACATGTATTTTTCTGAAGTTCTACACCACAAAGCAAAACTATAGCCCTATTGTCACTTTGTGAGGACCAAATAATGTCATTCCAGATGATCACAATTTTTTGCAGCTTATTAGACTTGCCCATATTGACTGCGCATATGCTACAAACAACATACATAAAGTGCTGTCAAGGAGCAACTGTACCAAAAAGTTCTTTGCTATAGGAACCTCTGCATTCTTTTATTAAAGAATCTAAAAATGTTTTACATGGTAAATAATTTGGTGAAGAATGCATAGCAGGCAATTAGCAGAGGAAAATTAAAAGCACTGAAGCAAGTTATGCATCCCTAATCTAAAATTCCAAAATATGAAATGCTTCAAAATCCGAAACTTTTTGAGTACATTTTTTTTTTCATTTTACTGTGGTGTGGATGTGAACAACATATATGTAGATTCCAATTAGATTTATACTAGAAATACTAGAAAAAGTAGTCACCAATCAGCTTCAGTCACACCTTACGCATAACAATTTATTTGAGAAATTCCAGTCTGGTTTTCGCACTGGTCATAGTACAGAAACGGCACTAACGCGGGTTGTAAATGACATTCTGATATCCTCTGATGAAGGAAACTCCACTGTAATTATGTTGTTGGACTTAAGTGCAGCATTTGACACCATCGACCACTCTATTTTACTACACGGGCTAGAAAATGATGTTGGGCTTACAGGCACCGTGCTCGCTTGGTTTAGTTCTTATTTATCAAATCGATTCCAATATGTACAGAAATGTATTGACAGTACTCCATCATTATACACAGAAGTTCAATATGGTGTCCCGCAGGGCTCAGTACTGGGACCTTTACTGTTTTCACTTTACATGCTTCCACTGGGATCTATCATTAGGAAACATAATGTTAATTTTCACTCATATGCAGATGACACCCAGTTATACCTTTCATTTACATCAGATGAAGTTTCTCCGATGTTGTCTTTAATTAGTTGTGTTAGCGAATTAAAGGAGTGGATGAATGAGAACTACTTGTCTTTAAATACAGATAAAACAGAGATGTTAATTGTTGGAGGGAATGACGCTGATCATAACAATATTTTGTCATCATTTAACTTAGTTGGAATCACAATTAATTTTACTGAATTATCCCGCAATCTAGGAGTTATCTTTAACTCTAGCATGTCATTTAAAGCGCATATTACAAAGTTGTCCAAAACATGCTTCTTCCATCTTAAAAATGTTAGGAAATTAAGGCGCTTTCTAAATAAACCGGATTCTGAGAAATTAATTCATGCGTTTATCTCCAGTAGGATTGACTACTGCAATGCGGTGTTCACTGGATGTTCAAACTGTTCTTTATACAGCCTCCAGTTAATACAAAATGCGGCTGCAAGAATTATTACAAGAGCAAGAAAATATGAACACATAACTCCAGTTCTTAAATCCTTACACTGGCTCCCGGTTAAGTTTAGGGCAGATTTCAAGATCCTTCTTTTAACATATAAAGCATTAAATGGCCGCGGTCCGGCTTACTAGTCTGAACTTATCATGACTTACAAACCAGAGCGCAAATTAAGATCTCAAGATGCTGGTCTGCTTATGGTTCCAAGGATTAATAAAATAACAATGGGAGGTCGAGCTTTTAGTTACAGGGCCCCTAAACTGTGGAATGGTCTGCCTGCTACTATAAGAGATGCCCCTTCGGTCTCAGCTTTTAAATCCCGGCTGAAGACTCACTACTTCAGTTTAGCATATCCTGACTAGAGCTGCTGATTAACTGTACATACTGCATCTCTGTTGTTAGTCATTAGCACTAAAACATAAGTAACATGATAGTTAGAATTGGATACTAACCCTCACCTATTCTGTTTCTCTTCTCGGTACTCAAATGTGGCACTTGGTGCCACGGCCCACCTGCCAAGTTGTTTTGCCTGCCTAAGGTAAAGTCATCCCTGATGGAGGATCACAGGAATCGTGAGAAAGAGGGGTCCTTTCATCGTATTGACTGGCCCAACACTGTTTCAGCCGTGGAATGGCCAAATGGATGAGGCAGCTTGATGGATGAGGTCTCCAGGGGCCTCATGTATAACGCCGTGCGTAGAACTCACACTATAACATGGCGTAAGCACAAAAGCGGGAATGTGCGTACGCACAGAAAAATCCAGATGCAGGAATCTGTACGTACGCAAACTTTCACGTTCTTCCACTACATAAATCCCGATCAGCGTGAAAAGTAACGGGACAATGGGAAAAGCACGGGGGGAAATATAAGAATTTCAGCGAATACCAAGTGGAGGCAAAGGAAAAACGTAACATTTGTTGGTTTAAACAGTGGTATAATCAACAAAAGGAAGTTGATCGAGTGACAGAGTGTCGGAGAAACTCGAAGGCTCAAGTTCACAAAGTCGCATAGTGCCCGAAATAAAAAAGAAATCACATATCAAAGTCGCCGTGAAAAGGCGAGTCGTAGCCCACCGTCTGAGTGTCATATGAAAGCTTATTAGGGTACAGTGGGAAAAAAGCACGAAATGTCAACTTTAATCTCAAAATTTCCACTTTAATCACGTAGCTTATTTTGCCGTTAAAGTAGAACATCATAAACGTCATCTTAAAATCGTTTAATTTACTAGGTTCTCAAATCCCATTGTAACTAAAGTGGCACATTAAATGCTTTGTTCTGTATTTGATCTTCTATGTGCTCTGTGTGTGTGAATCACTACGTGCTTCTTAAACGGGCTTTCTCTTTCTCCGACAGGACACATAATCCATTACATTCGTGATATTACAGCTCTCTGAATAATTAAAAAACTGAGATGTATACGTGATATCTTTTTCATGATGATAGGAATGAAAGCATGTTATTAAACATGGGAACACGGTGGCGCAGTGCTTGCTCATGTCTAATGCAAGAGGCTTGCGGCGCCATGCGCGACCTTCGATGAAATAATTTATTACAGAAGTACTGTCTCTTTCAAACGTACTAACCTCCAATTCCTGTCCTTACTTTTCTTTCTCCAAAAACCCAATCGCCACACAATCAGCTATATAGACGTGAAGCTATCTGTAAGCTTAAAACGCAGATTCTTCAAAACTTTTAAGGAACATTGAAATATCTTCGTAGTACATGTTTAATTATTATGTCCATCTATCCTTCCAGTGTCGCGTCAGCACCAGCAAGAATACAACGCAATGCAGGAACAATCCCTGAACTATCTAGCGCTGCGGCACCGTGTCCTCACATGTTTAATTATTAACAATAAAGATTATTTAAATGAAGTTAAAGTTTTATCTGTATAATATAATGAACATATTTTGCTACATTTCATCTTAAAAATGATATCGTCATCATATGTAAATACGCGCTTCATAAAGTTGCGCAGGTTGTGCAATATTATAACTGTAGTGCAAGTTTACAGTGAGGTAATTGTACTTATAAGTAAACAGTTCTACAAGGAGCACTTGATGGACTGATTGAGTGCGTTTATAGTTCTTGGGATGAAACTTTTTCTAAACCGCGAAGTCCATACAGGGAAGTCTCTGAAGCGTTTTGCCTTGGCTCAGGCAGCGTCTGCTTCATGCTGTGTACTGATAATTCTCTTTCCGATCAGCTGCTGCTGTGATTCCCCACTCAGATACAGTGATATAAATACTCTGAGTGGTGCAGTGAGAGTAATATGGAAAAAGATGATCTGCTGTGGCAACCCTTAATGGGAGCAGCTGAAAGAAGAAGATGCATTGAGAGTAACAACGCTAAAGCAGTTATGGTATTTGGAATACTATGGCTATTCCCTGTACCATTATATTGCTGCAGGTTAATTACAATCAGATGCATTACACTAATAAACAATATGCAGTTAGTTTCAGTGTATTTATAAAGCCGTGTCAGGAATGTGGAGCTAAGAAAGAAAGGGTGATCACGCAGGAACAGTAGCACTGCTTTGACGCTGGGTGCCGCCAGTCTGCAAAACCGAGCGGAGAAATTGCGTACGCCAAGGTATGAGTTACCGTGGAAATGTGCATGGCTTTACGCCAAGTTTAGGTTTTATACATCGTGATTTGAGCGTGGAAATGTTCGTACGCAACATTTCTGTGCGTACGCACTGTTTATACATGAGGCCCCAGGAGTCTAAAATTATCCAAATCTTATTGTGTGATATCATCTACTGTTAAATTCTGCTCCGTACTTCTAAAAAAATTTTATTTTTTATTTTTTATTGAGGACTAGCAAAATACCCGCACTTCGCAGCGGAGAAGTAGTGTGTTAAAGAGGTTATGAAAAAAAGAGGAAACATTTTAAAAATAACGTAACATGACTGTCAATGTAGTTGTGTTGTCATTGTTATAACTGTTGCTGTCTTTTATATATATATATATATATATATATATATATATATATATATATTATATATATAATATACACACACACATAAACATTTATATACATATACATATATATACATATCTACATATACACATCTACATATATATACACACATACATAAACACACACATAAGACTTACTGACTGAAACGGGCTTTCATTGACAATCATGTTACGTTATTTTTAAAATGTTTCCTTTTTTTTTCATAACCTCTTTAACACAGTACTTCTCCGCTGCGAAGCGCGGGTATTTTGCTAGTATATATATATACTAGCAGTGGAGGCTAATACAGTGGAGCACTTTAAAAAACTACTGAAAACACATTACTTTATCATGGCCTTCTCATAACTTCACTGTAATTTAATCCTGACACTCTGTATATCCAATTCATTATAATAACCATTCAAAATCTGTACTAACCCCTACTCTCTCTTCTGTTTCCTTTTCCGGTGTCCTATTGGTGGTGGCTTGTGCCACCACCATCTACCCAAAGCACCATGATGTTCCAACAATGATGGATGGATTAAAAGCCAGAAGTCTGTATAACCATCAGCATCAAGTGACTCCGTGAGAACCCTAACTACAAAGAGGACTATTTCATTTATGTTAGGTAGAATGCCCAAAGGGGACTGGGCGGTCTCGTGGCCTGGAACCCCTACAGATTTTATTTTTTTCTCCAGCCTTCTGGAGTTTTTTTTTGTTTTTTCTGTCCACTCTGGCCATCGGACCTTACTCCTTCTTATGTTAACTAAGGTTGTCTTATTTTAATTTCTTATTTGTCTTTTATTCTTCTTTTCTTCATTATGTAAAGCACTTTGAGCTACTTTTTGTATGAAAATGTGCTATATAAATAAATGTTGTTGTTGTTGATATATATATATACATATACACACATACATGCAGTTTTAATAACACAGAAATCAATATAAACATTAACATCATTATCATATGAGAATATGAAGTAATATATAAGAAGCACATTTCATATAAATATAAATTATTAAACAGTAAAATCTTCTTCTGTAATTTGCTACCGTGGCAATTTGTGTGTCTGTCCAGGATTTTAAATGACCTGTAGCTCGCAAACCGTTTCACCTATACACTTGAAATGTGGTACACATATAGTACGTCACGTCTACTATCCGCTTTATGGGTGATGATTGTTTTACTCTTTTTATGTTTATTTTATTTTATTGTAGAATCAACTCCTATCTGCGCACAGCAGGGCAGCCGTGGGCGGATGCGTATGGTGTATTCACTCCATGTTATCGTGCATTGCGCTGTCAGTGGTATTTTGATAAAAGAATTTGAACAACATATAACAACCGTATAAATTATTAAACAGTAAAACATTAACATTTAAGAAGTAAAGTAACATTAAGTACTACTGCAGTGCCTTCGGGTATACCTCATTTTTGTTTGCCCATTACATGCTTAAATGTATACATTTTTTGGTGCACCTACCCGAGAACACGCGACATATAACCGAGCGTGGGAGAAGCATGGATTTTAAACACGCGTTGAGTTGATCTGCTGGTCTCCCTCGTGGAATAACTGGTAATGTTTGACTAAAATGTACAGCGAGTAAAACGACATTACCTCCTATTTTTTTTTTTTTACGATCTCTGAGATCTTGCTTTTTTCGGTTCAAGGCTTCATAAGCTCTTTTATGTTGTATGGTGTACTTATCCCAAACCATCATCTTTGAATGTTGCAAGACTTTCGCCTTGTATGTAGATCGGGGTAATTACATTCATTGCATTCCTAGTCTGAATCACAATGTGATTGTATGGGTGGTTACCTGGCACTGTAGGGTTGCCACCCGTCCTTTAAAATACGGAATGGTGCCGCGTTTGAGAATGAAATTGCGCGTCCCGTTTTGAATCAATACTGGACGGGATTTATCCCGTATTTTTTTTATAATTTTTTTTTTAAAGCAGCGTCTCATGCAAATCATCCCACACGCATTTTATGAAGATGCCTCCTTTCCTACTTTTGATTGGGTAATACTTGATGTCATCGTTAGTTTGATTGGTGTTTTTAACTGTCCAGTGAGGAGGGCGTGTCTTTTAAGTACAGTCTGCAAAGTGTTGGCACTGAGATGTGGCGTCAGCGCCATAGTTGAAGCCCCTAACGTTGCGGTCAGCAAGTCGGCTAACATCCGCCATGTGCCGTCTTTCAGTTGCGAGAAGCAGATCATAGAATGGTTGAAACTGTTGCCCCTAACGTTGCGCCACGGCGTGTGGTTCGTTTATACCTCGTGTGTTCTCATTAAAGTTTTATCTCGCGAATATGTTATTGCAATCCGCAGCGGGAGCGTTTCTATAAACTTAATTTAAACTTACGTTTTACACCGTGCTTTGTTTCCCTTATGAACATGCTTGTATGCTTAAGTCGCTCCGTTCTCAATTGTTTAATTAATTTTTTGCTGTTTGCGGCTCTTCCTCCATTTCCCCCTACTTCGTTCTTTTATCTCGCGAATATGTTATTGCAATCCTTAACGGGAGCGTTTCAATAAACTGATTGAAAATAGTTTTGCATTTACCTTTTTAGTAAAAGGCGAGCTTTTAAGCCTGAGAAATCACCCCGTACATGCACACGTTTAATTGCACATGTGTTAATATGTATGGTTACACAGTATTAAAAGACAGTGAACAACGTCAGTTACCTTTGTTCCCACGTTTGATAAAAGGTGAGCTTTTAAGCCTGAGAAATCACCCCGTAAATGCACACGTTTAATTGCACATGTGTTAATATGTATGCTTACACAGTATTAAAAGACAGTCAAAAATTAACGTCATTTACCTTCGTTCCCGCGTGTGACTCGTGCTGTAAATCTCTTCCTTGTTTTTAGTTCACGTGATTACGTAGGAGGCGTGATGACGCGATACGTGACTCCGCCTCCTCCATTACAGTGTATGGACAAAAAATATGTTCCAGTTATGACCATTACGCTTTGAATTTCGAAATGAAACCTGCCTAACTTTTGTAAGTAAGCTGTAAGGAATGAGCCTGCCAAATTTCAGCCTTCCACCTACACGGGAAGTTGGAGAATTAGTGATGAGTCAGTCAGTGAGTGAGTGAGTCAGTCAGTCAGTCAGTCAGTGAGGGCTTTGCCTTTTATTATTATAGATTTGTTCTGTGTATTGTATTGTATTCTATTGACCCCCTTCTTTTGACACCCACTGCACGCCCAACCTACCTGGAAAGGGGTCTCTCTTTGAACTGCCTTTCCCAAGGTTTCTTCCATTTTTCCCTACTAGGTTTTTTTGGGAGTTTTTCCTTGTCTTCTTAGAGAGTCAAGGCTGGGGTCTGTCAAGAAGCAGGGCCTGTTAAAGCCCATTGTGGCACTTCCTGTGTGATTTTGGGCTATACAAAAATAAACTGTATTGTATTGTATTTATTTGTACTGAGTGCCATGAAACTAGAACACACAATCGATGACCGGAGTTGCAGTCCCACATGAAGCAGCAAGCGTCACAAAACGCCATCACTTAATCCATCTTTGAAGCACCGCAACACAAGATAGATTCTGCACAGTGATTTCACCTGTGTAGCACCTGTACAAATATGAAAAAGCATAGGATACCACAGATGGATAATTTCACACCAGGGATCTCGTATGTAAAACTTTGTTTGGATTTGAGCATAAAAATATGCATATGCCAAAAAAAAGTAAAATGCATACACCAAAAAAAAAATCTGGTATATGCACATTTCTACCTTTATAAATCATAATCATTTTGTAATTGTGCATGCGTGAGCACACCTCAAAACTCACATTAACTTGCAGATGACTTGTGCGTTAATATAGCGCGGAAATGGTGATTAATTCCTCAAAATTGAGCAGTAGTTTTTCCAGCATGGTGAAGGGTACGAGGGGAGGAAAATCGGGCAGTTTCTGTTTAACAAAATTTCTAATTTGAAGATAGTGAAAGAAATGTGTAGCTGGGAGGTTGAATTTGGAACGTAATTGTTCAAAAGATGCAAATATGTTGTCTATATATAGATCTCTGAGCATTTTAATCCCAAAACTTTTCCAGGTATTAAAAACTAGATATGTTTGCGAGGGTTGAAAGAGGTGGTTCTCTTGCAGAGGTGCCGCGGATAAAAGATTTTCCATCTTAAAATGCTTCTAAGTTGGTTCCATATTCTGAGTGAGTAAAGCACAATTGGGTTATTAGTATATTTGCGATAACTTGCATTTATTGGAGCGCATAGCAGGAAGTATAAAGAAGTACTACATGATTTTACTTCTATTGCGAGCCAAGCCTGTGTATGTTCATTTTTTTTGTGTCCAGGTTTTTATGGCTTGTATGTTTGCTGCCCAGTAATAAAACTGAAAATTAGTTTAAGCCATGCCACCTTCTGCCTGAGGTCTTTGTAGAGTCGCTCTTCGGATACGTGGGTGTTTTGAGTTCCAAATGAATGAGGTTATTGTTGAATCTAATTGCTTAAAAAATGATTTATTGATATATATTGGAATGTTTTGAAATAAAAAAAGAAGTTTAGGAAGGATATTCATCTTAACGTTAATTCTTCCGGCTAGAGTGAGATGAAGGGTTGACCATCTGTGCAAGTCTTGCTTAATTTTTTCCATACAGATGGCAAAATTTTGTTGATAAAGAGCTTTATGTTTACTTGTGATATTTACCCCTAGGTATTTAAATTGATCTGCTATGATAAAAGGTAGGGTGTCCAATCTAATATTATATGCTTGTGAATTCACTGGAAAGAGTATACTTTTATTCAGATTAATTCTGAGACCGGATATCTTTTGAAATTCTGTTAGTGCTGTTAGAACTGCAGGCACAGTGTTTTCTGGGTCTGATATACAGTAATCCCTCCTCCATCGCGGGGGTTGCGTTCCAGAGCCACCCGCGAAATAAGAAAATCCGCGAAGTAGAAACCATATGTTTATATGGTTATTTTTATATTGTCATGCTTGGGTCACAGATTTGCGCAGAAACACAGGAGGTTGTAGAGAGACAGGAACATTATTCAAACACTGCAAACAAACATTTGTCTCTTTTTCAAAAGTTTAAACTGTGCTCCATGACAAGACAGAGATGACAGTTCTGTCTCACAATTAAAAGAATGCAAACATATCTTCCTCTTCAAAGGAGTGCGTGTCAGGAGCACAGAATGTCACATAGATAGAGAAAACAATCTCTAGCAAACAAATCAATAGGGCTGTTTGGCTTAAGTATGCGAAGCACCGCGGCACAAAGCTGTTGAAGGCGGCAGCTCACACCCCCTCCGTCAGGAGCAGGGGGAGAGAGAGAGAGAGAGAGAGAGAAACAGAGTTTGTTTTTCAGTCAAAAATCAATACGTGCCCTTCGAGCTTTTGTGCAGCATGTCGTTTCAGGAAGCAGCTGCACAAAAGATAGCAACGTGAAGATAATCTTTCAGCATTTTTAGACGAGCGTCCGTATCGTCTAGGTGTGCGAACAGCCCCCCCTGCTCAATCCCCATACATCAGGATCAGAGAAAGTCAGCGCAAGAGAAAGAGAAAAGTAAGCAATCTAGCTTCTCAGCCATCTGCCAATAGCGTCCCTTGTATGAAATCAACTGGGCAAACCAACTGAGGAAGCATGTACCAGAAATTAAAAGACCCATTGTCCGCAGAAATCCGCGAACCAGCAAAAAATCTGCGATATATATTTAAATATGCTTACATATAAAATCCGCGATGGAGTGAAGCCGCGAAGCGCGATATAGCGAGGGATCACTGTATATAAAACTATATCATCTGCATATAGAGAAATTTTCTGTTCCAGTCCTTCTCTGATAATCCCTTTTATCTGATAAGAATTCCGACAGTGAACCGGCAGTGGTTCAATGGTGATTGCAAACAGCATTGGTGACAAGGGACATCCTTGTCTGGTACCACGTTCTAGCTTAAAGTAGTCTGAGCAAATGTTGTTAATACAAACTGAAGCTTCTGGATTGGTATACAGTAGTTTGATCCATGCACAAATATCCAGGCCAAACCCAAATTTCTCCAATGCAGTGAAAAGGTAGTTCCATTCAATCATATCAAATGCTTTTTCTGCGTCTAATGATAGTAATATCTCTGGGGTGTTTGATTTTGCTGGTGAATATATAACATTAAACAAGCGTCGGAGATTGGAAGATAGGTGTCGGCCTTTAATAAATCCAGTTTGATCCTGTGATATTACCAAGGGCAGCACTTTCTCCATCCTTCTAGCTAGACTTTTTGAGAGTATCTTAACATCATTATTCAGGAGTGAAATTGGTCTGTATGATGCACATTGTAACAAGTCCTTATTTTGTTTAGGAAAGACAGTGATTAATACTTGACGAAATGTTTGAGGTAGTATTTGGTTGTCTCTAGCTTCTGTAAATGTTGCCAATAAGAGGGGAGCTAGCTGAGTGGAGAATTTCTTATAAAATTCTACAGGGTAACCATCAGGGCCTGCTGATTTCCCGCTTCCCGAAGTGACTTTATAGCATCTAGTAATTCTGTTAGCGTCAGAGGTTTATCCAGTTCCTCAGCACTTAAAGCATCTATTTGTGGTGTCTGTA
The DNA here is from genome assembly GCF_900747795.2 of Erpetoichthys calabaricus. Lineage (NCBI taxonomy): Eukaryota > Metazoa > Chordata > Cladistia > Polypteriformes > Polypteridae > Erpetoichthys > Erpetoichthys calabaricus. The sequence goes on from NC_041395.2 coordinate 328,069,895, forward strand.
ATGTATCCAGAAATGCATTAGATTGTGTGTTGTCTTCTTTGAACTCAGTAGAATATAAGGATTTATAATAATCTCTAAATGCGTGCATTATATTTTTATGGTCAATGATTTCTTCTGCATTCGTGTTGGTGATTACTGGTATTGCATTGCGAACTTCTTGTTTGTGAATTTGTTGAGCTAAAAGCTTATTAGTTTTTTCTCTGTGTTCATAGTAATGATGTCTTGACTTATAAATAAGTTGTTCAGTTTCTTTAGTTGTTAAGATGTTAAGTTCTATATGCAGGGCCTGCCTTTTCCTGTGAAGAGCTTCACTTGGACGCCTGGCTTGTTCTTCATCTATTCTAGTAATTTCGCAAGAATCTTAATGAGAAAAAGAAAATCTGAGCACATTGAGCCAGTTTTAGCATCATTACATTGGTCACCAGGACACCATCCTTTGTCTCATTAGGCGCATGCCCCGATGTTGTCAGGCATGCATACAAGCACGTGGGGGCCATACAAGCTACTGAGTATGATTTTGAGTTGCTTAAATGGAATTTTGGCAAAATGGACTTTCCTGCCACATCATTTTTTTCATTTTGATTTTCAGGTTGTCTTTGAATTCAGCTCTTTATAGGTTGATAATTTTCATTTCAAATCAAACAGTTTGGCATCCTTTTGTTCCTAACACATTATCCAGTCCATATCAGTAGAGATATCCAGCATGATTTTTTTCCCATTGAGATCTGATGTGTTTTCAAAGTGTTCCTTTAATTTTTTAAGCAGTATACATATATCTGTAAAATTGGGAATCGATTAAAAATAATTAACTAATTAATTGCATAAATCATCTTTTTTTTCGGCTGCTCCTGTTAGGGGTTTCCACAGCAGATAATCTTCCATACCTTTCTGTCCTCTGCATCTTGCTCTGTTACACCCATCACCTGCATGTCCTCTCTCACCACATCCATAAACCTTCTCTTAGGCCTTCCTCTTCTCCTCTTCCCTGGCAGGTCTATCCTTAATGTCCTTCTCCCAATATACCCAGCATCTCTCCTCTGCACATGTCCAAACCAACACAATCTCGCCTCTCTGACTTTGTCTCCCAACCGTCCAACTTGAGCTGACCCTCTAATGTACTCATTTCTAATCCTATACATCCTCGTCACACCCAGTGCAAATCTTAGCATCTTTAACTCTGCTACTCCCAGCTCTGTCTCCTGCTTTCTGTTCAGTACCACCGTCTCCAACCCATATAACATAGCTGGTCTTACTACCGTCCTGTAGACCTTGCCTTTCACTCTTGCTGATACCTGTCTGTCACAAAGTACTCCTGACACTCTTCTCCACCCATTCCACCCTGCCTGCACTCTCTTTTTCACCTCTCTTCCACAATCACCATTACTCTGTACTGTTGATCCCAAGTATTTAAACTCATCCACCTTCGCCAACTCTACTTCTTGCATCCTCACCACTCCGCTGACCTCCCTCTCATTCACACACATGTATTCTGCCTTGTTCTTACTGACCTTCATTCCTCTACTCTCTAGAGCATATCTCCACCTCTCCAGGGTCTCCTTAACCTGCTCCCTACTATCACTACAGATCACAATGTCATCAGCAAACATCATAGTCCATGGGGACTCCTGTCTAATCTCATCTGTCAACCTGTCCATCACCATTGCAAATAAGAAAGGGCTCAGAGCTGATCCCTGATGTAATCCCACCTCCAACTTGAATGCATCCGTCACTCCTACTGCAGACCTCACCGCGGTCACACTTCCCTCGTACAAATCTTACACACTTCTCTGCCACTCCCGACTTCCTCATACAATACCATAGCTCCTCTTGAGGCACCCTGTCATATGCTTTCTCCAGGTCCACAAAGACACAAATGCAACTCCTTCTGGGTTTCTCTAAACTTCTCCTTCAACGCCCTCAGAGTAAACATTGCATCTGTGATGCTCTTTCTTGGCATGAAACCATATTGCTGCTCACTAATCATCACCTCACTTCTTAAATGAGCTTCCACTACTCTTTCCCAAAAATTCATGCTGTGGCTCATCAAATTTATCCCCCTGTAGTTACTGCAGTCCTGCACATCCCCCTTATTCTTAAATATCGGCACCAGTATACTTCTTTTTCATTCCTCAGGCATCCTCTTACTTTCCAAGATTCCATTAAACAATCTGATTAAAAACTCCACTGCCATCTCTCCTAAACACCTCCATGCTTCCAAAGGTATGTCATCTGGACCAACGGCCTTTCCATTCTTCATCCTCTTCATAGCTGTCCTTACTTCCTCCTTGCTAATCCATTACATTTCCTGATTCACTATCTCCACATCATCCAACCTCTTCTCTCTCTCATTCTCTTCATTCATCAGCCTCTCAAAGTACTCTTTCCATCTTCTCAACACACCCTCCGCTCTTGTGGGTATGTTTCCATCTTTATCTTTTATCACCCTAACCTGCTGGCCCATCTTTCTCAGATCGGTCCCTCTGTCTAGCCAATCGGTACAGGTCCTTTTCTCCCTCCTTACTGGCCAACCTCTCATACAATGCATCATACACCTTTTCTTTAGCCTTCGCCACCTCTCTCTTCACCTTGCGCCTTATCTCCTTGTACTCTTGTCTACTTTCTTGTCTATCTGACTGACTATCCTACTTCTTCTTTCCCATCCTATTCCTCTGTATACTCTCCTGTACTTCCCCATTCCACCACCAGGTTTAATTTTCCTCCTTCCTCTGTCCAGAAGTCACACAAAGCACCCTTCTTGCTGTCACCCTTACTACATCTGCTGTAGTTTCCCAACTGTCTAGTAATTTTTCACTACAACCCAGTGACTGTCTCAGCTTCTCCCTAAACTCAACCTTGCAGTCTTCCTTTTTCAACTTCCACCATTTGATCATTGGCTCTGCCCTCACTCTCTTCCTCTTCTTGAGCTTTGTCATCCTACAGACCACCATCCTATGCTGCTTAACTACACTTTCCCCTGCCACCACTTTGCAGTCTTCAATCTCCTTCAGATTGACTCTTCTGCATAGGATGTAAATTACCTGTGTGCGTCTTCCTCCACTCTTGTACGTAACCCTATGTTCCTCCCTCTTCTTAAAATACGTATTCACCACAGCCATGTCCATCCTTTTGGCAAAATCCACTATCTTCTGACCTTCTTCATTCCTCTCCTTAACACCATACCTACCCATCACCTTCATCATCACTTCATCCATCTCACTCCAAAAATCTTCTTTCTCATCCATTGCACACCCAACTTGCGGGGCATATGCACTAACAACATTCATCATCACACCTCCAATTACCAGCTTCATAATCATTACTCTGCCTGACACTCTTTTCACCTCCAAAACACACTTGACATACTGTTCAATTAGAATAAGCCCTACTCCGTTTCTCCTCTTATCCACACCATTATAGAACAATTTGAATCCACCTCCAATCCACCTGGCCTTACTCCCCTTTCATTTAGTCTCTTGCATGCACAATATATCAACCTTCCTTCTCTCCATCATATCTGCTCTCTCCCCTTACCAGTCATACTGCCAATGTTCAAAGTTCCTACCCTCAGTTCCACTCTCTTTATCTTCCTCCTCTCCACCTGCCTCCGGACACATCTCCCTCCTCTTCTTCTCCTTGTTCTCTTTCAGCCAACAGTAGCCCAATTTCCACCAGCACCTTGTTGGCTAACAGTACTGGTGGTGGTCGCTGTTAACCCGGGGCTCGACCAATCCAGTATGGAAATTTGTATTGTTGTCTGCATATTGATCTGGCAAAATTTTACACCGGATGCCCTTCCTGACGTAACCCTCCCCATTTATGTAGGCTTGGGACCGGCACGAAGAAACACACTGGTTTGTGCATCCCCAGTGGCTGGGTTAATTAATTGCATAAATGTATTTACTGTAATTAATTGCATCTAACATTAAAACATGTAATTTTAAAATGCATAAACCATGAAGTAAAAACACACTGAATCACAAAATTAATGTAGAATCAATACAAAGGAATTAAAAAAAATTAATGGCATAGTTTAAACTTAAACAGTGACCTTAAAGCTGACCTTAAACCTGAACAAGTACAACCTGAATTTGAAGGCCTTCCTAAAAGGCAGGTTTAAAAGAAGAAAATATGAAAACAAGACCATGTATTTGTTCAATTGGCATAGCATGTGAGACACAGATGTGTCAAAGTAAAACATGATTGAAATGACTGTAGGCTTTGAATGCACTGCTGAAGACTGATTTAATTGAAAGAATATGCATCTCTTAAATGGGTATACATTAAAATTTGTGTTAAAACTCCTCAAATGCCATCCTAAATTGTCTCTCACTATCAATGACTTGATAATTATACTCTACGCAAATTTTTTTCCGCTGGTGCATCATGGAAATAACAGTGTAATGCCTCTGTGTCCAGACTTGAGAGAGATACACTCCTTAGGTGGTCCAGACTTGTCCGTGGAAGACTGGCGTACCTGGAGAAACCAATGTAAAAGCAGCTCGGTGATTGCTGTTTTGCAGACAGCACTTAGAGAGTACTTTAGCAGCCAAAAGACGTGTCGGGGTCCATCTGCCTGGGTGCATGTTCACCTGAGGGCCAGTCGGCATACGAGTTGTCTCTGACCCGGATCAATGAAGTGAGGCAGAAAACGGACTGCTTGTATGAGCGGGCAAAGGGACAAAGTAGCTGGGAAATGCGCCCAAACTGCTCACTAAGTGCTGTGTCTGCAAATGGCTATCTCCGAGCTGTTATTTTTTGCCAGCCCCAGTCCCGCCCCTTCAGATAGATTAGCATATGTATAGATTTAATGTTTTTGTGGTTGATAGCATTTGACTTTGATCTTGACTTTGCTGACGATGCTGTGATCTTCGCGGAGTCAATGGAGGCTCTGATTGGGGCACTCGAGACTGAGCGAGGTGTCTGAGTGTCTGGGCTTGTGAGTGTCCTGATAAAAACCATGAGCCAGGCCTTTAATGACCTCTTGGGCACAGCCATCAGCAGTGTGTCTGTCTGCGGAGAGAGTGTCGACCTTGTCGAGAGGTTTACTTACCTCGGCAGTGACATTCATGTCTCTGGTGACTCTTGGGGGCATGAGGTCGCTAGAAAGGGGTGTGTGGCACTCTTGATATCTATGCAAAAGGACGAAGGTCCAAGTCTTTAGAGTCCTTGTGCTTCCTGTCTTGCTATATGGTTGTGAGACGTGGACACCATCCAGTGACCTGAGACGAAGACTGAACTCCTTTGGTACTGTATCTATCTGGAAAATCCTTGGGTACCGTTGGTTTGACTTTGTTTTGAATGAGTGGTTGCTCATAGAGTCCCGAATGAGGCATATTACCTGCATTGTGAGGGAGTGTCAGTTACGGCACTATGGCCATGTGGCGCGTTTCCCCAAGGGTGATCTGGCTTGTAAGATCCTCATTGTTGGGTAAACCCGAGTGGCTGGACCAGGCCAAGGGGTCGCCTATGTAACACCTGGCTGCGGCAGATAGAGGGTCATTTCCAGAGGGTGGGACTGAACCGCGTATCTGCCTGGGGGGTTGCCAACTGTGATCGCGAGTTGTATCGTCGTGTAGTGGGTGCGGCAACGCACTATACCAGTGCATGCTCCCCAGCTTGACTTGACTTGTGGTTGATAGATTTGTGGTGTGCGTTGGGATTTTTTGGGTTACAAAAAGTGTGCCACCACAGAAAAAATGTTGGAAAACACTGCCTGTACCTTTGTTCCTAGTACACTAAAAAAGATCTCAGTAACTGCTATCTCAGTTAAAAACTGACACCGTGCATTACTTGGATGGTTATGTTTCACTCTTTGCATAAATTAGCCAATATAATGCAAACTCGAATAACGGGCAGGGATAATCATTGCATTTCTCTTTCGTGGAATTTTGTCATTATATTGAGGCAGTCAGTATTGTAAACTACCTAGCATACCGGCGAGTTAAATACAGAAATACTAGGGACTTGTTTTCGTTTTAGTGCCACTCAGAGGTAACTTATTTAGCACTTATTGTATTTGATATAACTTTGATTTGATCGTCTTACAGAAACATGGAAAGAAAAACTTTTCTTGCAACTTTTCTCTAGCATTGCACCAGGACTGCCATATACCCCAACTCACCTGCCACCTATGTCAGTATGTATAAATCAAGAAAATGAACACTGGTGCTACATACTGACATGTGGTATATCATTGTGAACCATGCAATATGAAATGGTAAACCTTTACGTTAAAATTTTATTTCATAAATTTTTTCAAGGTAATGTATAAATATGGTACTGAATGTTTACATACTGTAAGGTATACACTTTAGGTACACACTTAACTTATCTGAATTGTAACACATTTTAGGAGTTTGAAATTGATGAGCTTTTATTGATTGTTTCCCAGCTAAACTCCCACTGTTCTAGCCATCGGGGACAACTCAACTTTTCTACTTGCAGTTGTTTGACTCTTTTATACTACTCATCTTTCACTTCAGAGTTACAACCCTGAAGCACGCCTCTCTTTGACTGTCTTTCCCCTCTGTTACATCGTTCACTGTGCAATTTACCCACACGCCATGCTGCTCCTTCTCATCCCAACACGTACTGCTACTGCACACTGTATTATCCTTCAAGCACCTTCCACTCTTTCTTCTGGGACCTCCTCCTCCCACTGAATGTTGCATTACCATATCAAAATAGAATAAAATAGTATATTCTATGTGCTGTGAAGGTTAAACTCTGTGGAGTGTATAGTGCTCTTCTAGTTTTGTTTCTTGGCTAGTCAGTGTAGACATTTCTCTAATTTAAGAACAGCTGAAGCAAAATGCTTCTCATAGCTATGTAGAGCAGCTGTTGATGATTGCATAATTGCCAGGAGCTGTGAAATGAAATGTCTTTGTGAAAATAACATAGCGAGCCACTATAATGCTGTTTGGGATGTGCCATAAAATTGTAATAAATATAATGCAACCACTAGAAGTGTAATAGAGGTTAAAACAAATAAACATATGCAGAAGATGGCACTGTGCTGGCATAGAGCTCATAAGATTTTTATTACATTATTAAAAAAACAATTAAATCATTGCGTCCAGAACCACTGTTCCAATCTGAATGAAAACCAGCATAGTAAACAGATGACATATAAGTTTGATGCCAAAGCAAAGGAACTTTTTTTTTGTTCTAGAATGGGGCTAAAATGGTGGGTCATTAGTATCGGGTAAAAATATCTGTACTTGGGGTATAGTTAATTATAATTAGTGGTTGAATTTGTGCAGGTACCACATGTTGTGATGTGTAAGGTAAATGATAGATATTGTAAATGGATTAAGCATTCTGAGTTATCTGATGATCCACAGAGACCACCACGTATCTATAGATTAGGGCTGTCAAATTGAATTTTGCTATTTGAATATGATTCATATTTATTTAAAAAAGGTCTTATTCAAAGGCAAAAGCCGACATTTGATTGTAAAAGAACAGTTGTTTGTTTTACCCACACTAATTCTGACATTCAGTTGTTCCAGGCACACTAAGCATAACTGTATTATTTTGCAGATCTGTTTTTTGTCTTTCACTTACACAGGCAGCCTTTTTGTGATATTGAATAGTTTCCAAGTTAGTTTCATTAGTAAAACTTACAGCCAGACCACTTCGCAGACGTTTTATTTCTATCACACTGTTCTGCACTTTAATCTACAAGTATACTCAAATCAGTTTTTCCATATGCTTCTCTGGTGCTCTAAAAATAATCATTTTGCATGTGATTCTGTCCCATTTAGTCTTAAAAATACAAGAATCCTAACTGTTTAATGCTAAGATTTTCTCATTGAAGCTAATGGAAAATAACTGTCATCATTTTGATTTTCCTTTTGTTACATCACTTTAAAATACCCAACTTTGTCCCTTGTAAGTATGTCAGAAACATCAACATGTGTGTAAAATGGTATTAAAGGAAGCATATTGCAATTAAAACTACCGTTTGTAATTCAGACATTGAAATTCTAGCTGTCAGAATGCATCCACATTATTTGCCCAGGGAGATGAATTAAATCATCCTTATTGTTTATATTAATTACTCCCACTGCAAATGGGGACTAAGCAACGACTTTGGAAGGAACGATGACAAATTTCTATCAGTTTGTATCTTGTTCCTCTCGAGTAATTGAAAAGCTGGTCTTTAACATTCAAATGTTAAAGATGCCTTTAAGTGTATACTACTGGCACCTTTGCGTAGAGTTGACCGCAACCTGTTTCATCTTATTCTCAATTACAAGCCTGTTATTAGATGTCAACCTGTAACCATCAGAATAATTAGAAGGTGGAGCCTGGAGGCTTAAATGGGTCTGATTGACGGTTTACAAAGGACAGACTAGGAAATGATGGGGATTAGATTAAGGGGCTTAGTCAAATGGGGATGACATTGAGGGACTCAGTCACTACATCACAGACTATATTAACTTTTGTGCTGACACTGCAGTACCTTCAAATACAGTATGTTGTTTTCCAAACATCAAGCCCTGGATTACTCAGGAGTTAAAAGGTCTCCTGAATGAGAAGAAAAGAGCATTCAAAGTGGTGACAAAGAGGCTCTGAAGGACATACAGTGAGTGCTCAAGAAATAGCTGAGTGAAAGAAAGGAAACTTGCAAAGCTAAAATAGAAAACAGACTCACTCAGAACAACATGAAAGGTGTCTGAATGGACTGGACATTACTGGACTTGGGCAATCCAGGGCTCAGGTGCTAGAAGGGGATTTGGACAAAGCTAATGCCCTAAACCAATTTTATAGTAGATTTTTCCTCCCACTGCTGCCTGCTTTCAATGACCAGTCTCCCCACACCATCCCTACTACATCAACAACTCCTACCATGTCAACTGGAATGTCCAGTGACGATTCAATCTCTGACCATAAGTATGTTCTGTCAGTAACTGAAGACCAATTAGGAGACATCTATGGAAGCAACACACAGAAAAATATTTAAGAAAGGGCAGGGTAGGCTGTTTTTCCTTTATTATGGGAAATTACATCTTTTACAACTTGTACAACTCAGTGCTGGCCACTGTGATTTTCTATGCTGTGGTGAGCTAGGCTGGTAACATCACTTCAAGAGAGGCCCACTGAATCAACAAGTTAATTAGTAGGGCAGGCTTAGTTATGGGGTACACTCCTGACCCTCTGGAGATAGTAGTAAAGGAGAGAATTAAAACAAAACTGAGTGCTATTATGAGCAGTGTCACATATCTTTTCTGTGACACACCAACACTGAGGACTTTCAGTGTTACCAGGTACTGGGACACCTTTATAACAACATTAATATGCCTGCATAATGCTTCACTGGGGCTGTGACTGCCAAAACAGAAGTTTTATTTCTTTTTAAATTTTATTACTTTTCAGTCATTCTGGTGTGTGTTTTCAGACCATAGTGTGTGTATATATGTATCTATTTATTTGTTTAAAGTAAAAGTCCAAATTACCACCCAGGACAAATAAATTTTATTCTGTCTATTTAATGTGAAATTATTATCATTATCATAGGGCTGGATGATATTGATTTAAATTGATATAATGATAATTTTTACCCAGAATGTAATATTCAGTATTTCTTGATGTTCATAAAATACCTTAAATATTGAAGATGAGCACCATTTAGAAATTTTTATGCACATTTTTTATAAAAATTCGAAAACCTGGTGTCAAAGATGACATCACTTCCAGCCATGACAACATCACTTCCAGTTCCAGTCATGACGACATCACTTCCAGTTTTGGCCCAAATGATGACATCACTTCCTGTACTGGACTTTAAAGCCGCCATCTTGCTTCCTTACAATCAGTTCTGTTTTGGACTTAGATCAATGAACACCTCTGTTCAGATTAAACCTATTTTGGAGCCATAGAACAATATACGGGTGGCTGCCCCAAACCTTTACGACGTCTTTGCCTCATCATTGTTACAACTGTTTTTTGAGTAACACCATGAGTAGTGCCAAATTACATATTTACATATGTATGCTTTTTCTTGTCTGTAACAGTCTATGATTTTGCATCCAGTGTTCTTAACAACTTTTTGAATCTTTTTCTCTACAGTCTAGACAGTTACTTTACATGGCTGGTGCCAAGTAAGAATCTGTAAGGGGTACTTGAAGTTCATAGCTGGGTGGTGATATTTTATTGGACACTCAGCTGTTTCCACAACCCAGAATTGCTTTACTTCCACTTTCAATAAGCATGAAATAATATCATCTTATTAAAATATGGCATTATAAAATCACACAGATTTTTATTTCATGAATTAATTTATTATTCTGTGACTAACCTCTGCTCAAAATGTAATATGATTGTATATTTGACTTCATCTAATAATCTTTACAGATTTAAATTTCACCAAGACAACATACACCTCAGAGGTGGTGAGGATAAGTGGAGAAGCCAACCATAACACACTCTCGCAGGATGGGCTGTTAAGGTGGTGCACAAACACAGCACTTAAAGAGCACTTTGACAGCATGTCACCTCTGTTCAGGGAGTGGATATAGAGGTTGTCCACTCCTATAAGCAGTAGCGGTTTGTAATGTGGGGCACTGCCCCCCTCAAATATTTTAAAAACTCTACTTAAATTAATTAGGTAATGCAAAATAATCCTGAAATAAATTTGTTTATTTGCACAACATTCCTGGTGTTTGTGCATATCAACATCCATTAAAAATTGGTTTCAGCTTATACTTGTTTAATTTCTGTTTGAATACCTATATTTCCTGAGTGAAGGGTACTGGCCAAATGAAAGTGTATGTATGGCCTTGATCTTTTGGCAGGCAAGTGACCCGAGGATGCCCTATAATTGGTTGCTTTCAGATTTTTCTGGGAACGCAGCTGTCTGTACCATGGATACTCCCACACTTATTGGCAGCAAATTAGTATTGTTTTAGTTTTTTTTTTTTTCAATCTGTTGTGATTGGACAATCTTCAATGCACTATTTCAAGTTCATGTAAATGGTTCACAATTCACACCCACCATTAACGTAAAGCAACTTCAGAAATCAAAGAAAATATGGTTATTTCTTTAATGGAATACCCTTTCATAAATCGTTCACTTGAAGAGAAAACGAAGATAATAGAGCTTGGACTGGACCGACTTGACTTAAGAATTTGTCAGCATTCAAGTGAGAAGCTGGCAAAAATAGCAGTTCCATGATTGTTATGTTGCAGACACAGCACTTAGAGGACTTCAGACACGTCTCTTGGCTGCTAGAGTCCATCTGCCCTTGTGGGTAGTGGCCATATGAGTTGCCTCTGAGGCAGAGAGGGGTTGGCAAAAGGGTGAAGCAGCTTATAGATGCCACAAGTGCTGACTAAGTGTGTCTGCGAATGCTGATCTCAGAGATGCTTTTTTACTGGCTGCTTCGGTAGTCCCGCCCCTTTGGGCAGTTGAGCACATGTATGAGATTTAATGTGTTTGTGGTTAGTAAGATAGTGGTGAGCTTTGTGATGATTATGGTTACAAAAAGTGTGCCACTACAGAAAATAGTTTGTGAAACACTGACCTAGACAATAGTGATGAGCGAACATTGCCAAGCTCTCTTTGCCGTGAGTTCCCCTAAATCAAGGAAATACTTGTGAAATTTGCTGAACTTGGCAAATTCCATTAAAGGCAATGGGGAAGAACCAGCTGAACTAGATCTGACTGGATTATAATGGTGCAGCCATCTTTAAAGTGGCCTTGAGGGATTGGGAAACATCTGCCAACTATACTGGACCAATTATTGTGGCCATAAAGGTGACCTGACCTGAGCTGTGCTGTGTTATCAAATAAGAAAGTATGCAGTCAGAGATTCACAATCATAGATTTCGTCAAAATAAAGTGGAAATGCTGAAATTGTAGTCAAAAGTCAGAAAAAATATGTAGGTCTTCAGTGTTCTCCCCAGAAATTTTTTCCAGCCAGGTGGCATGAAAAAGTAGCGGAGCAGGACGGGGAAATTTGGTGGTAGGGAAAATTAAATGTGCACTATTTCTATTAGTTAATTATTATTAGTTATTTTCCAATGCTCAATATGACTTCGTTTTTAAAGGTTTGACATTTGTGCCAGAATATTTTTTATTAAATTTAAGAAGTATCCAATTCAGGATCCGGCAACCCTAACAAAAATTTTAAATAACAATTGTTATGACATAAACCAAGAGGCATAGGTATTGTCACTGTTGGGAAGAAAAGTGAAAATAATAAAAAAAATTTAAAAATATTCTTCAAAGCCAACTTGCATATGCAGAAGGTGTCTTCAGTTAAATTTATTTTTGTTTTCTTCCTAGAAAAGGAACAATCCATTTCTTTACAGTGTTCGAACAGCTTTTCAAACAACGTTGTATGTGGCAACTCATTTTTTGCCAACCAATACGTGGATCTTAAAGCTCCCACAAAGGCATTTCTCTGTAAGTTATTTAACACAGATACAGATCTTTCAATTTGACCGATTCCAGTTTGCTCTAGTACACACTTTCCTAAAAGGTCAGCAGAAGACTCAATGTGCGTTTTACTTTTTTTTCATGGTCCAGCAAGCTTTCTTTTCGAGTTCTTGTGCATGGCACATTTACCCAAGGTAACTTCCTCCTTGGGGGGTGTTTGTTTGAATATTTCATGCACAATGAGCACCACATACCATTTTCTTTGACCATTAGCCAATCAAAATCTTTAAACCATTGTTTGTTTATGCCAGATAAGTGCTGCTTAGATTTATCAATTGGCAGAGTGTGTGCTGAAGAGATTTCCCCTGATGGACCAGCTTCTGCAATGTCTTTGTCTGAAATTGCCACATGAGGAGTTGACGCTGCACCTTCATTAGTTTGTGGCGTCTCTTTTCTGAAATAACGGAGCAGTGTTGTTTTCTGAACACCTTTTTTGCTCATGTTGGTAAAACGTTTGGAAAAAATTAAAAGTGCCTATTAGGGCCACGGTGAAAAAAAAAAATACGGGCACATTAAAGAAAAAAAAAACTATATGTCAAGAATAAAGTCGACATTTCCACTTTATTGTCATAGTTTATTTTGTCATTAAAGTAGAATGTTGTAAACTAAACTTCATCTTAAAATCAATGTTTAACTTACTAGATTTTCTCAAACCCCGTCATAAGGTAGTGTAGTGCATTAAATGCTTTGTGTTAAAAGTGTTCCCCGACTGAGTTGTTAATCACTACGCGCTTCTTAACTGGACTTCCTCTTGCACTGAGGAGGCACCGGGAGGGATCGCAGCACAGAATACATTCACTTCATGATATTTCTGCTCTCTGAACATATACAATGCTAAGATACATACTTGATATAATTTTCATGATGAAATGCATTAAAGCATGTATTAAACATGCACTTGCAGTAAGGGGTCCCCAGGTGTACGTTCAGTGTAGAGAACATTATGGCCGGTGTGGCGAGGCTCCAAAAAACTGAATGTATGAATGGGGATCACACAGGTTTAACTTAAAAATTGTGTAAATGTTGGCTTTGCGAACTGGTGGTCGGAGACACGAACACAGAATTCAATGGATGTTCTTCTGAGCGGGCTTTCTTTATTGAATGCATGCTGTCTCTATCTGATGTACCAAAACCCCAATTCCTATCCTTCCTTTTTCTCCACATAACCAATCACCACACGATAACACAAAGCATTTCATGCACTACATAATTTATGATGGAGTTTGAGAAAATCTAGTAAATTAAATATTCATTTTAAGATGAAGTTTAGTTTACGATGTTCTACTTTAGTGACAAACTACGAGAATAAAGTCAACATGTCGACTTTAATCTCGAGATAAACGGCGAGAATAAAGTTGAAATGTCAACTTTATTCTCGACATAAACTTAGCAGCACTACACAGACTGCACTGACCCTGAGAACAGAGACGTCACTTCCTGACACCCTTTTTCTGATATCTGACAGGCTGGTTCCACAAGTCTTTTTTTATTTTATCAGTCCTCCTCTCGCCTGCCCACCTCCACATCCTCTTTGCTTGTGAAGTGCCGCTCTGCTCCCACTATTAGCATGTACAGCCTCCTCTCGTCTGCCCACCACTCCATACTCCTTGTTACTTTAATTAAACTGCTCCGCCCCCGCTATTACCATGTACACCCCCCTCTCGAAAAGCCCATCTCCCCATACTCTTTGCTTGCGCTCCCGCTAGGGAGAACACTGGTCTTTTAAAGGCAGAAAATTCAAAGTGGCGTGTCATGATTGAAGCTGTTGGCTCGTTCTATTTTTTGAAGTCGGTGCTGAAGGCTCTTCAAACTGTCTCTGCTGATGCTTTGCACTTTTTCTTCTATCAACAGATAGAAACGTGTTGTAAACTGTAATAAACCTTTCGTTCTTATTATTATTTAATAGAATCTCCTGTGTTTGGGGTGGGGTGGGGGTGTCAGGCTCCTTCAAAGTTTGTTTTTTATCTGCATGTGGCTAATGCATGCATAAGGCACGAGCCTCCTTCTCTTTTACTGACGTGGCACTGGAAGATTAACTTGCACATTGTTTAAAAAAAACCTTGAACAAACTTTCTGCTTAATGACTCCCAGCATTCCATTTATCAGCTTGAGTTATGGTTTTAGCATCTTGTTTCTAGTAACAGCTTGTATTTGCTTAATGGCTTTTAACATTTCTCAGTCAGACGGTTTTACTGTCTATTATTTGATAAAGTCAGCCCTGTTTAAAACCATCTTCACAGTTGGTCACAAAGCCTGTTGACGGCTATCAACTCAAAGACGTCAGCCGCAACTACAAAAGTATGTGGACCTACTTTATACAGAAGTCTAGCCAAGCACTTTGTATATTTGCAATTTACTCAATTAACATTTTAAAATGATAACTGTTTATTATAGTACATTACAACTTCACAAGCAGATGTAACTCGTTATTTATGCTGTATATGTTTCATTATTGTGGCCAAAAAGGTGACCTGAGCTGTGCGGTAGCAGTGCCAACCACTGCAATACCGTGCCTCCGTGAAATGCACCTCCTTCTCTTATGCTGACGTGAAACTCAAAGATCAACTGCACATTTGGCTACAAGCTCAGATAACTCGGCCCACAGAGTTTGTAATGCAAATGATCAGCATTATATACAGTGGTGTGAAAAACTATTTGCCCCCTTCCTGATTTCTTATTCTTTTGCATGTTTGTCACACAAAATGTTTCTGATCATCAAACACATTTAACCATTAGTCAAATATAACACAAGTAAACACAAAATGCAGTTTGTAAATGGTGGTTTTTTATTATGTAGGGAGAAAAAAAAAATCCAAACCTACATGGCCCTGTGTGAAAAAGTAATTGCCCCCTGAACCTAATAACTGGTTGGGCCACCCTTAGCAGCAATAACTGCAATCAAGCGTTTGCGATAACTTGCAATGAGTCTTTTACAGCGCTCTGGAGGAATTTTGGCCCACTCATCTTTGCAAAATTGTTGTAATTCAGCTTTATTTGAGGGTTTTCTAGCATGAACCCGCCTTTTTAAGGTCATGCCATAGCATCTCAATTGGATTCAGGTCAGGACTTTGACTAGGCCACTCCAAAGTCTTCATTTTGTTTTTCTTCAGCCATAAAGAGATGGATTTGCTGGTGTGTTTTGGGTCATTGTCCTGTTGCAGCACCCAAGATCGCTTCAGCTTGAGTTGACGAACAGATGGCCGGACATTCTCCATCAGGATTTTTTGGTAGACAGTAGAATTCATGGTTCCATCTATCACAGCAAGCCTTCCAGGTCCTGAAGCAGCAAAACAACCCCAGACCATCACACTACCACCACCATATTTTACTGTTGGTATGATGTTCTTTTTCAGAAATGCTGTGTTCCTTTTACGCCAGATGTAACGGGACATTTGCCTTCCAAAAAGTTCAACTTTTGACTCATCAGTCCACAAGGTATTTTCCCAAAAGTCTTGGCAATCATTGAGATGTTTCTTAGCAAAATTGAGACGAGCCCTAATGTTCTTTTTGCTTAACAGTGGTTTGCGTCTTGGAAATCTGCCATGCAGGCTGTTTTTGCCCAGTCTCTTTCTTATGGTGGAGTCGTGAACACTGACCTTAATTGAGGCAAGTGAGGCCTGCAGTTCTTTAGACGTTGTCCTGGGGTCTTTTGTGACCTCTCGGATGAGTCGTCTCTGCGCTCTTGGGGTAATTTTGGTTGGCCGGCCACTCCTGGGAAGGTTCACCACTGTTCCATGTTTTTGCCATTTGTGGATAATGGCTCTCACTGTGGTTCGCTGGAGTCCCAAAGCTTTAGAAATGGCTTTATAACCTTTAGCAGACTGATAGATCTCAATTACTTCTGTTCTCATTTGTTCCTGAATTTCTTTGGATCTTGGCATGATGTCTAGCTTTTGAGGTGCTTTTGGTCTACTTCTCTGTGTCAGGCAGCTCCTATTTAAGTGATTTCTTGATTGAAAACAGGTGTGGCAGTAATCAGGCCTGGGGGTGGCTACGGAAATTGAACTCAGGTGTGATACACCACAGTTAGGTTATTTTTTAACAAGGGGGCAATTACTTTTTCACACAGGGCCATGTAGGTTTGGATTTTTTTTTCTCCCTAAATAATAAAAACCATCATTTAAAAACTGCATTTTGTGTTTACTTGTGTTATATTTGACTAATGGTTAAATGTGTTTGATGATCAGAAACATTTTGTGTGACAAACATGCAAAAGAATAAGAAATCAGGAAGGGGGCAAATAGTTTTTCACACCACTGTATCCGGGGGTGATCCTATCAATGTTAGCTGTTACAGCTCCGGAGGACGTCGCATTGGCTTTGCAAAGCATTATAGGGTGCTGGTATATAGAAGAAAAACCAAATATCAACAAATAATTTGCTACAAATAACACTTTGGCTAATTTTGCTGATCTACACTACTAGACAAAAGTATGAGGCATTTCTTTTTGGCAGGCTTAGTGAAATGTTTCAATTTAATCAGAAAGTAATTGAGAACTTTTCAGGCCTGAAGGAGGGCAAAAGTTATGTTCAAGGAAACATAGGTATCCTGATTGTAAAGGCAGAATAAGATTTAGGTTAGACTTGTCCTGCGGGTGTAGTGCAAGACAGATTGGGGGTGAGTTATGTTTTAAGATGTGGGGGTTGTTTGATCTTACAGTGTGAATTTGTGCACAGGTGAGGTAAGCCTGGCAAACTTGCATTGGACTGGGAAGACTGGCAGAAAGTGTAGAATAAAATTAGGGTGGGAATGACGCTGTGGATGTGGTAAATGATAAACTGGGATGCAAGCTTCAGAAAAATCAGAGGACTAGTGATTGCATAATGTGGATTTATGAAATACAGTGGAAATGGCCAAGGACTGGGCACTCTGTTAGTTAAGGCGGAATAAGATTTGGATTGGACTTATGCTATGGATGTGTTATAGGAGATTGGAAGATTATGGAGGTGGAGGTACAGACATTATGGTGTGGGGTTTGGCTGAGTGGTGAACTGGGCAAGTTGGCAGAGGATTGAGCAATTTAGAGACAGGTGTAGTGTAAAATTTGGGTGGCAGGTGCACCTGTTGGTTTTCATAACTATAGGGCAGGTTATAGGAAGTAGAAGGGAACTGTGGATATCACAGACTGAAGTTTTGGAGTACAGTAGGAATGGGAAAGCTGGCATCAGATTAGGCAGCATGGTGGAAAGGGGACAATACATTTTAGCCTGGATTTGTCCTATGGGTCTGGTTCTGGATAGGCCAAAATGAGCATTAGCACTATGATGAGGACCATGAAAGCATGTGGAATTACTAGATAGATATATATGAGATGCACTATATAATAAATAGCTGCTTCAGTTTGTCTCCCCAAAAATTGCAGCTGTCCCCAATTTTTTTTCACCAGCTGCCACAGCCTACAAGTACTTCGGGGTCCTCACACAGAGGTACTATATAAGAAAGGGCAGAGCAAGCTCTTTTTCCTTAGGAAACTGTTCTCCTTTACTGTGGGAAGTGACATCCTTCACATCTTCTATACCTCTGTAATGGCCAGTGTAATTTTCTATGCTTTGGTGTGCTGTCCTGGTAACATAATTTCTAGAGAGGCCCACCAAATCAACAGGCTAATTAAAAGGGCAAGCTCAGTAATTGGATGCACTCTGGACGCCCTGGAGGTAGTAGAAAAGGAGAGAACTAAAATAAAACTGAGTGCCATTATGAAAAAATGCTGAACATCCTCTCTGTGACACATTATTAGTGAGTACTTTCAGCCAATGAATTATTCAGCAGAAGTGTGTCAAGAAACGCAACTTGGGCTCCTTTATACTAACAGCAAGACATTTACATAATGCCTCACTGTGGCTGTGACTGCCAAGTCCAAACTTTTTTTTTCCTTTTGAATTTTTCTTACTTTACAGTAACTGTGGTGTGTGTCTAGAGTACAGTGTGTGTGTGTATTTATTTATTTACTTATTTATCTACCTGTTTATGTATGTATTTATTTAAAGAGCTTCTATAAAAAGACACATTTCTCTCTTGGGACAAATAAAGTTCTATCTCTATCTCTCTGTCTGTTAAAAAGCATCCTAAGTGCGTGGCCGCTGGTGAGCCTCACACGTGCTTATGTATCCTGGGTTAGTGGGTGGATGGCAGCTAGTGTGTGCAGCCATTGGAATGAAGCAGTTTGTGGGCATGTGGAGAAGCAGCTGAAGAATGCGATAGTGGGTTCAGCTGCTGAATAAACTTTTCAGGGTTAACTACCACCAGCTTTCTTCAGAATGCTAAATTCATTCTTCCTACACCCCCTGGTTTTTAACAGTATTTAACAGTTTTTCAGTGCTGTGACCTGGTGCTAGAGGCCAGTGGAGCAATCTGTATAACTAAGATGAGAGCCTTTAGTCAACAGCAAAAAGCAGCGCTTATTAACCACTGAGCTTTGCATCTTTCTTAAGCTTTGCCAAGCATTCTTTTTCCATTCTACCATGTGATCATATCTATGTCCTGTTCCATATCTTCAGTCACCTCTCCAACCTGTCGGCTAGTGCTGCTTTTTGGCCTGTCAGTCACTTCTTCCACATCCTTCATCCTTCTTCCTTTGCATAAGGCACACTCTCCACACAACTTGTAGCATTTAATACTAAAAAATATTGACAATCAAAACATGTGACAGCTAATTTTCTTTTTTCTACAACATTACCAGATTTCAATCAAATTCGTAAAGGCATTTTTGAGATGAGATTTTGGGGGTGTTTTTTATTTTTTTATTGGGGGGAGGGTTACCCCTAAATAATACTAGTTTTTTTTTTGTTTTTTTGTTTTTTTTTTATAAATATTTGCTTTTGGTTTTCTTGCTGTGGCTAATGCATTGAATGTTGCCATAATAATAAAAGTATACAGAAAAGTACATACAAGCATACATGTAACATCCAGAATTTTTAACCTCAGTTTGAATATTTTCTTAATTTTAATTTGAATATTCAAACCTTAATTTTAGCCTAATTTGACAGCCCTAATATAGATAGTTTAAAGTGTTATGACAGCTTGATGCTTGACTCGTTGATGTTCATTTCCTGTGTGTCTCTGATTGAGTTAATTTCATCTTGGAGGGTGTGATGCTGCTCATCTGCAGATCTATTGGTTTGGAAGTCCAAAATCTAGTTACAGAGGATTATGGAAAGTCCTAAATTGAGGGGTTTGGTAGCCAAATTTGAGGGTACAGTAGTAGTAAATGCGGAGTTTTTATTTAGATAGAAGTTTATCTGCTCCCAGGGGGAAATTTGGATTTTTAAATAAAGTAAATAAATGAATAAATTTAGACATCCACACTATGGTCTGAACACACACCAGAATGACTAAAAAAGCAAGACAATTAAAAAAGAAAGAAAAATTCTGCTTTGGCTCTCACAGTCACAGTGAGGAACTATGCAGGCATATTGTTGTTGGTATAATGGAGTCCCAGTAGTGTTTCTTGACGCAGTTTTGCTGAATAATTTATTGGCTGAAAGTTTTCAATGTTAGTCTAACATGTCTAGGAGGAGAAGGAGCAGGTTGGGAGCATGTGCTGATTGTGGCTAGTTAATTTTAAAACTCTCCTTGTAAGCTAACATGTAATGGAGCTCTGAAATTAGCCTGTTAGGAGATGGTCTTTGTCCTAGAAGCATGGACTGATAGGCTAGCTTACAAACAGAACAGTGCCATACAGTTTTATAACCATTTTATAAACATATAAACATATGAAAGTATGACCATATATATGTATAGAAATGAAACAATAAATAAGCCTTAAACAGAACTTTCTTTATACAAGAACTTTTCCTTTTTTGCAATATCAATTTTTCTCTTTTTGTGCGTGTGAACTGTTTTTGCTTTTAATTTTGCTAAACCTTTTAAAATGAAGATACTTGAACTATGGAATTAGTTGAATCCACTTCATACTATTGCCTGAATCATTCAATAAAGTAAGCTGGAGCCACATAATTTTAGAAACTTTGGGGAAAAAAATGCAGCTTCAGTAAGAGTCATTTTGCCTCATTTACATTCCAATGCTGGGTCTTTTGTTTTCTTGACATTTATCTTAGGATTTTAATTCAACACTATTTCACCAGTTCAACCTCCCCCCATTCAAGTGTGTAGACATTTTATAATTTTTAATGAATCCACAAGATTGAATTCATCAGTAAAATTTGCAGTTCTTACAGAATTAGGTAGGCAGTGTGGTATAGTAGTTAAGGCTTTGCATTTGAAACCCTGAGGTTGTGGGTTCAAATCACACTACTGACACTGTGTGACCCTATGCAAGTCACTTCATCTGACTATAATTAGAAAAACAAAAGAAATTGAACCAGTTATATCTCAAGTGTTGTAAATTGTCATGGATAAAGGCGTCAGACAAAATAAGTTAAAAAAAAAAAAAATCTATCACATTTTCAAACCTTACTCCATTTCAGGGTAATGTAGGACCAAAGCCTATCCTGATAGCATCGGGTGCATGGGCAGGTGCTATGAAATATGTTTTATTTTAAGTTTTTCTGACTTTGCCCTTATATTTCTCTGATTTCTTTTCATTCCCATTTAGGTTTTGAAGCATGTAGATTTCATTTTTGATATTTTTTTATTCAAAAATTAATTTAAAGGTATGTTTGCTTAGTTTCTGGGCACCTTTTTTGTCTAGTAAGGGTGCTGCCATTTTGTGGATTGGTTGATATGCCATTGGTTATGCAACATGATGGCACCAGTGCAGCAAGTTAGATTTGGCATAAGGCATTTCCTCTTGTCTGCTATTGCTGATATTTGCCTTAAGAGTTTGCATGTGAATTTCTTCTGTCTAATATTTCCTGGGAAAAGAAAGTTGAAACTTCTGACTTTGATTAAGTGTTTTGTTTTTGGTGCTTTTTGATCTTGTAGTACTGACCTTTGCATGATTATTTTGATCATGTTTCATATCCTGGCAGCTTTCTATTTACATCTGCCCACTCCAAGTTACTGAAGAACAGCAGAAACTAACACTACACGTATCACAAGTCTTTCAGGAGACTCGCTCTTTCACACTTACATAGGGCTAATTTTGAAATGCCAATAAACCTAATATGCATGACTTTAGGGAGTTCGTGTAGGAGAATCCACACCAGCATCAAGGGAATATGCAAACATTACACAAACAAAACCAGGTGCTGGATCCACAACTCAGCAATACTGTCCACTATGTGGCACATCTAAAATGCAGCCATTTTGCACAAAGAATAAATGAGTGTAGTGTAGACACAGCCCTGTAGAGCACATATACTTGGGATAAGGAGGTTTCTGGCTCACATATACTATGACAGTCAAAATTTGTGTATTTTTACATATACAAGCAAAGATGATAATATGATGTCACATATAGTATTTTGTACATGCACATATTCACATCTTCTTCTGCACTTGCTTTTCTCTGTATCAAGTGTCTGCCCTTTCTCCCGTAACAATTATAAAGATGCATATAGAGCTGAGCTTACCTACACTAGAAATGGTTGCAGTTGTTTTTGGTGGGAGTGACTTAAAGGAAATTAGCGGTCAGAATCAAATGAAGAAGAGAAAGAACTGTAGCGAGTACCATTTTCATGCTGAGTCACCATTCACTGCTTACATCCTTATAGGTAAAACCAAAGGGCCAGTAGCATGGGTAACTCTCCAACAGGATAGGAACATACTGTACATCATGAGAATTTCATTTTCTTAGGGCCCTCTTATAACCTTGCTCAGTGTATGTTTTAGGTCATAACATGATCTGGCATTACCATTTTCCACATTGCACATAGACTGTTAAATATGTATTGGAAATATGTTTATTTTTTGTATCTGTATAAATGTGTGTAATTATTTCTATGTTTAATCACATTTTCATTGTGTGAGTGTGTATATATGTGTATATACACTTCTTGAGGGAAATCTGATTAATGAATAAATGGCAGTGAATCCCAAAACTTAAATGAAGAGGGTTAAACTTAAATATAGTAGAGGCTAGCAGAAACTCTAGAAAGCTATGAATCGCTACAGCAGTGTAATCTGCTAGGTGCACGGAAAGCATCACCTGCCATGGAAAGAGTTCTGGAACCAATAAAAATATAATTTATGAGGTGCTGTTCACTGCTCTTTTTTAACTGGAAGATTTAGTGAAACAGCATGTGGGAGCTTAAGACTAGAAGTGCACAGAGCCAGTCTATCTTCTCTCTTTCTCTTGCTCTTTTTTAATTATGATGAATCTTTTTTTCCAAAATATGCTACTATATTGAAAAACAATGTGAAACAGTTACTGGGTCTGTTTTGTTGAGCCATACTAGCAGAGTTTCTGCAGCAGTTTGATGACTTGAAATATTTTAAAAATGAGAGGCTACCAATAAAGTAACTCAAACACCTGTAAAACCAAGGCATTTTGGTTAATCAATAGACTCATACCCTTAATGACACTTTAAAATAATTCCAGGGTTCTTGTATTAATCAGATAATTAAGGGTTTACTTTATGTAGTGTCTCAAACAAAGAGTAGCAAAACAAGATATGCACAGAAATATAGTCCATCCATCCATTATCCACCACTTAGCCAAGCTTGGGTCGCGGGGGCAGCAGCCTACGCAGGGTAGCCCAGACCTCCCTCTCCTCGGCCACCTCCTCCAGCTTCTCTGGGAGGACCCCAAGGCATAAAAAGGCCAGCTGGGAGATATAATCCCTCCAGCGTGTCCTGGGTCTGCCCCGTGGCCTTCTGCCAGTGGGGCATGCCTGGAACACCCCCCCAGGGAGGCATCCAGGGGGCATCCTAACCAGATGCCCGAACCACCTCAACTGACTCCTCTCAGTGCAGAGGAGCAGCGACTATACTCCGAGTATCTCCCGGATAACTGAACTCCTCACCCTATCTCTAACGGAAAGTCCAGCCACCCTGCGGAGAAAACTCATTTCGGCCGCTTGTATCCGCGATCTTGCTCTTTCACTACCCAAAGCTCATGGCCATAGGTGAGGGTAGGAACGTAGATCAATTGGTAAATCGACAGCCTCGCCTTTTTGCTCAGCTCTCTTCACCACGACAGACCGTTGCAGAGCCTACATTACTGCGGATGCCGCACCGATCTGTCTGTCAACCTCACCACTCCATTCTTCCCTCACTCGTGAACAAGACCCCGAGATACTTGAACTCCTCCACTTGAGGCAGTACTGTGTTCCCAACCCGGAGAGAGCATTCCACCCTTTTCTGACTGAGAACCATGGCCTCGGATTTAGAGGTGCTGACTCTCATCCCCGCTGCTTCGCACTCGGCTGTGAACCGCTCCAGTGAGAGCTGGAGGTCACTGTCTGATGAAGCCAACAGAACCACGTCATCCGCAAATAGCAGAGATCAGATTCTGAGGTTACCGAACAAGACCCCTTCCGCTCCTTGGCTGCGCCTAGAAATTCTGTCCATATACAGTAACTTATGAACAGAATCGGTGAACCGATTCTGTTCAGAAATATAGTGAAATGCTATTTCAAGATTTCATAATAAGTCATGTTTATATTGGTAAACAGGCAAGTTTTATTTTATATAGCACTATTTCACAGTTAACAAAATCTGATATTACTGTCATATGCTGCTTCTTTCATCTACACAACATGATAAACTGAAGAGTTGTTACTTTTTACTAAGAGTCGTTACTTTTTACTTATTAACACATGCTAGGCAATAAACATTTGCACTTGAAACTCAAATACCTGATAACGGAATTAGATTCTCTAAGGTAAATACAATATTGGTGACCACAGCATTTTTTTTTTTTTATTTTTTTTTTAAGTAAATGCATTGGTGAATAGCAATGATCAACAACTATTGCTTTATGTGTTTTAATTATAAATACATCTCCAAAGTGTCTTTGTGATACTGTGCATAGACAATATGATGAATGGAAAAATCAAAAATATCAGACCTAAATACAAATCAGTAATGATCTACTTATGCATTTCTGTTTTTATTGTTACAAAAAGTTTTAAGAATCTCTGTTTCCACCTGATGGGCTCCTCCTAGTCTTACTGCTGCCATCTCAGTGCACACTTACTTTTTGGGGAAAACTTAAGTTGTAGAGCAGGTGTCCAGTTTACATGCACTTTCTACACATATAACCTCAACAAACTAAATTTCCATAAAGTGACCAAGCTCATCACACAGGTCTCTTATGATAGGTTCACTTCTGCAAACATTGATATACCTCTGTTACATTATTGAGACAACAGCAGGAAGATGACTTATTTCTATAGGACATTTTCATACAAACAATGTAGCTCGAAGTGCTCTACAAGATATCAAAGTACTTACATGAAAAAAAGTTTAGAAAAGAAATGTGTAAATAGTATACAAAAATAAATAATGCACACTTACATTGATATATAATTAAGAGAAATAGAGCTCTTTAATATGGAATTTTTTAAGTCTGTAATCGGTGGTCTGGTGATAAGGTCAGATGGCCAGGGTGGAGAAAAAAAAAATAATAATAAAAAATTCCTGTTAAGCTGAAGAGAAAACAATCTGTAGGGATTCCAGGCCAAAAGACCACCCAGCCCTCACTACGCATTTTATATAATATAAATGTTATTAAGTAATTCCTTATTATTAATTTTTTATTTTAAGCTTTCTTTTTACAGGATTCAATGCAGTGGGTCTTGTGGTAGGTTGTGGTATCCACTTTAATTCAAACATTACAGGTGGCTGTACAGGACTTTTATCAGGTGTCAGAATGCCACCACAGAAGAACCCTAAGAGAAAACAGAGAGAAGTAGAGGTTAATAAGATTTTAGATTCATTGAAGAGTATGATAATTCTATGTATATCTAATTTATTAAAGGTAAAACTAAATTGTAGTTACGAAACGACCAAATTAAAAAAGTGGGTTTCAGGAGGTTTTTATTTTTTTAATGATCTACAGTCTTACTTTCTACTACTAAAACATTCCAAATTTTTGGTGCATAACAGCAAAAGGATGCCTCACCACTTTTATGCTTGGCTCTAGGAATAATAATAAGATCTAAAGTTATGACTTAGAAGATACGGGAATATGCACTGCACAATATAGGAAGCAGCAAGATTAATTAAAGATTTATATACCATCATTAATAGTTTATCCATCCATTATCCAACCCGATATATCTTAACTACTGGCTCACGGGGGTCTGCTGGAGCCAATCCCAGCGAGCACAGGGCGGGGAACAAACCCTGGGCAGGGCGCCATCCCACCGCAGGGCACACTCACACATCCACACACCAAGCACACACTAGGGACAGTTTAGAATCGCCAGTGCACCTAACCTGCATGTCTTTGGACTGTTTGAAGAAACTGGAGGAAATCCACACAGACACAGGGAGAACATGCAAACTCCACGCAGGGAGGACCCAGGAATCGAACCATGGTCTCCTAACTGCGAGGCAGCAGCGTGGATATCCAGTGTAACATTGCTAACAGTAATCTAACAGACTAAAAACTAAATTTATCAACATCTTGCAATTGAATAAGAGGTTTAACTTTTGCAAGTTTCCTTAAATGGAAAAATGCAGTTTTAATAATTTGGTTAATGTACAATTTAAAGTTTAGGTCAGAGTACAATGATTACACCTAACTTCTTTACTTTTGCCTTGACTTTTAATTATAAGTGGCCTAGTTTATTTTTAATACCTTCATTATTTTCATTTTTACTAATGACTAAGAGTTCACATTTTTTTAATTTAATTTGAGGAAATCTGCACCGGAGATGGCAGGTAGCTCCAAGCTAAAAGCAGTTTTTATCAGAAAAAATGAGACCCCACACTGTTGTTGAAAACTAGGACTTTTAACAAATGTAAAAATTTTTGAACTGCAGTGTGCTACACCAACCAGAAAGCAATTGAGTGAAGTTATTACACTCAAGCAAAGCATCACCGCGTCTCTCAGGCTAGTGTGGTAGAAAGCAATATCTTAATTAAAGAAAGCAACTTTTTCTCTAACAGGACAAATCAGTAATCAGGCAGGAGAAAAGCTGTTAATTGTATCTTTTAATTGCTCCTTGGCAAAATGCTTTAGAGAGAGAATTGTTCAAAACAGTCCATTACAGCATGGCCAGAATTATCACAGAATAAAAGCAGAAACTCATTCCTATTGATAACTAAATTTTCATAACAGTGCTGATTAATGCTTACATATCATGCTTACATGATTGGTTAAAAGACATGAGGTGTTTATTTAAGCTGGTTGAGCTCTATGCTTTCTCCATTATATCATTGTTCCTCAGTATCTCTTAGTTTAGACATTACCCTAGAAATCTCTGTAAATGGACCAACTTTCTAGTTTTATTATTTACAGGACATCTGCTGATCTGTATTATAACAACCTGCCCCTGGTACATTCTTGTCTTTGTTGTTCACTTAACTTTTGTCTGATTTCCTGATATGCCTGAATAGGTTTCCGACATGTATTAACCCTTTTATACTTCTAAGATGGCAAAACACTATCCTAAATGACTATGTGAGACCTAAATCTAATTTTTCTTCCACACCAGTGGAGAGAGTACCCCTAACTTGCGACAGCTGAATATCCAGGGAAGCAGACAATCGCACATTAAAAACGCCTGGGCACCTGTGGCAGATGTGTTCAAGACAAGCATTCTGCATGCCAGTCACACCAGCAGCAATCTCGCTGCCTATGTACAGAGCTACTAAGATGATTCGCTGTTGTTCCAAAAGCCTTCCTAGCATTTCCAAACAATCATAAGATTGTACTTTTCAAAGTCCAATAAGCGTTGCTTCTATCTAAGAACTTGGGTAGCTGTACTGCTATGGTGGAAAAAATTTTCAACACACCTCACCTGGCAAAAAATGCGGGCGATTATTGGAAATTTTCAGGGCATCCTGCGATGCAAAAGTGAGTGTGCGCGGAAAGTAGTCAACTTGAAGTATTTCCATAATAGAGGATTTATCAGTCACGATGGCCAGTTCTTTTTCTTTTATGTTCCATTCATTCAGTGTCACAGTCAACAAGCATAGCATCTAGATCCAAATTTTAAAATGCATCCGTTTTGACTGAGGACTATGAGGACGCATTTTTGAGACTGATTAATGTGATGGCTACAAGCGAGCAAATGAAGATATGTGTAACTTATAGAGTTATTGAAAGACAAGTCATAATCGCTGCATCTTTAATTTTGACTATTTCATGATTATTTTAAATGATCAATAACGGTATGAGTTTGGCTAACAGTTTAGTTGAAGGGTGTCTACATGGAGATTCATAACACATGAAAAGGTTATTGAATAACATGTATTATTTAAGAAGCAAAGTTTGATTATTTTATAATATTTACAAGATGATATAAATGTTTTATAAAGATGATGCCATTGCATTGTACATATTAAAACAAGTAGCCCCCCCCCCCAAATATGTCTGAACTCTGATGTGGCAATACATACTATAGTTAAATTATGGTGAATTTTGAATAAGTGCAGCGCTTTTAAAAAGTTTTTTTTATGTTAAATGTTCAATACTAATCAATGTCTTCTTAAATGTCATTCCTTGCTTATGCATATGTTACTAAATCACTAGGCACACTTCAAATAAAGTGTTACTGAAATTTGTAGCATTATTTTAATGTTCTCTATGCATGGTTAAGTAATTTCTAAAAATGCCACCACTTCAAATATGTCAGTGCATGCTAATTCAGTCAAGATAAAATTGGACTCCTATGGTATCTTCTTCTTTCCCTGCAGCATTGAACTGTCACCCAATTGGGACACCTAGTCATACCCACAAATCCCATGGAAGGCTCCGCCCTTTCAGTCCCAACAATATTAAAATGAACTGTTCCCTGAAGGTGACTTTGCATTCTGACCTGATGAACAAGAAGGACAGAGTTCCAAAACCCTTAGATATCTACACCAGAAAGCTGATTTTTTCCGTTTGATCGCTAACAGCCATCTTTCTGTTTGTCCCCCTTGGTACCTCAACTATGTCCCAGAGTGTTTGTGTGTATATCCCGGCTGCGTTACACTGTACAGTAATCCCTCGCTATATCGCGCTTCGCCCTTCGCGGCTTCACTCCATCGCGGATTTTATATGTAAGCATATTTAATTATATATCGCGGATTTTTCGCTGCTTCGCGGGTTTCTGAGGACAATGGGTCTTTTAATTTCTGGTACATGCTTCCTCAGTTGGTTTGCCCAGTTGATTTCATACAAGGGACGCTATTGGCAGATGGCTGAGTAGCTACCCAGCTTACTTTTCTTTCTCTCTCTCTTGCGCTGACTATCTGTGATCCTGACGTAGGGGGTGTGAGCAGGGGGGCTGTTCGCACACCTAGACGATACGGACGCTCGTCTAAAAATGTTGAAAGATTATCTTCACGTTGCTACCTTCTGTGTGCAGCTTTTAAGTATGCTGCACGGTGCTTCGCATACTTAAAAGCTCAAAGGGGCACGTATTGATTTTTTTATCTGTCTCTCTCTGCTCCTGACGGAGGGGGGTGTGAGCTGCCGCCTTCAACAGCTTTGTGCCGCGGTGCTTCGCATACTTAAAAGCAAACAGCCCTATTGATTTATTTGCTCCTTTGAAGAGGAAGATATGTTTGCATTCTTTTAATTGTGAGACTGAACTGTCATCTCTGTCTTGTCATGGAGCACAGTTTAAACTTTTGAAAAAGAGACAAATGTTTGTTTGCAATGTTTGAATAACGTTCCTATCTCTCTACAACCTCCTGTGTTTCTGCGCAAATCTGTGACCCAAGCATGACAATATAAAAATAACCATATAAATATATGGTTTCTACTTCGCGGATTTTCTTATTTCGCGGGTGGCTCTGGAACGCAACCCCCGCAATGGAGGAGGGATTACTGTACATACTATTTGTGTGTGTGTGTATGTATATAGTCACACATGCATGTTTAGGGGACAACTAAAGGGCCTGAATGGATGTAATTCCATGCTGGACCAGGGGATGGCGAAGTTCACTGATTATCTCTCTCAATTCCTTGCAGACCATTTTCGGGAAATCCGCCCTGTTCTGGGGCAGCCAATGACATCACTTCCGGTTCCGATCCTGATGACATCACATCCTCTGGGAGCATTTAAAAGCCGCCATCTTAACACTAGAATTACCAGAGCTTATGAGAAAACTCGTAAATCCGGCCCACCTTAAATCCACTCGCACGTTTCCATTCAGCGTCTTTTGTCTTGTAAATGTGTCGATAAGCTCAAGCAGTCAGCAGCCTGCTATACCATTCCCCCCACCGCCTCAGAATGGGCAAGAAGTTTTCCCAGTTCCTGCCTTGACTGATTATCTGGGAGTGAGCTACCCAGAATTGTAAGGGGAAATAATTTGATGTGTGTTTTGTGTCTACAACAATCTTTGTAAACACATCGTTAAAACAGAAATATTTTTCATGTTTTAGTTATAAATAACAAAATGTAGACATGAACTGTATAATGTGTGAAGGCTGATGACCAAATATCAAATAAACACTTTTACAAAAGGTGCAAGTACAATACGACAGCATCCATGATGTAGTGGTAAGATCTGCTGACTTATAATCTGGAGCAAATTTATCATTTTGAGTAGTGAGCTGCTCGTATTGTTAATATTATAGAATAAAAACATACATTTGATTTGTGTCTATAACAGCCTGTGTAAATTTATAGTACTTGTAAAAGTTAGTGGTTTTTTTTTTCACTTTTATTCTCTCAGTCACGATCACGATACAAACCCACAGCCCCATCCAGCCCCCCGCCAGATCTGACACGGTTACTTTTTATCTGAAACTGGGAATAACTGTAGATGTGAGTGGTGTTTTGAGACAATGGAACTGGAAATTCTCTGATCTGGAGGGATAAAAGCTGACACGCAAACGCTGATGAATCTGTCTTCTTCGTATCTCACCGTTACTTGAATTTTTTTTATTCAGTTTTATTGAGTGTTCCTGCTCACGCTGAATTAGTATGCACCTTATGGTCCATGATGTCAAAGCCGCACTGACAAAAAACAGAGACATATGTATACAGTAGTCCCTCACTATATCGCGCTTCGACGTTCGCGGCTTCACTCTATCGTGGATTTTATATGTAAGCATATTTAAATATATATCGCAGATTTTTTGCTGGTTCGTGGATTTCTGTGGACAGTGGGTCTTTTAATTTCTGGTACATGCTTCCTCAGTTGGTTTGCCCAGTTGATTTCATACAAGGGACGCTATTGGCAGATGGCTGAGAAGCTACCCAACCAGAGCGCGTATTACCTATTAAATAAAACTCCTCAAATATATTGTGAGCATGGGGGCTGTTCGCACCCCTAGAAGATACGGCCGCTCCTCAAAAAACACTGAAAGATTACCTTTACTCTCTTCCTTGCTGGGCTTAAATGTAGCTGCTTTGTCAAGCGATATTCTTCCTGCATGGTGCTTCGCATACTTAAAAGATCAAACAGCACGTAATGATTTTTGATTGTTTGCCTTTCTCTCTCTCTCTCTCTCTCTCTCTCTCTCGCTTGCTCTGACATTCTCTGTTCCTGACGGAGGGGGTGTGAGCAGGGGGGCTGTTCGCACCCCTAGACGATACTGACGCTCATCTAAAAATGCTGAAAGATTATCTTCATGTTGCTCCCTTTCTTGCAGCTGGTTTGTCAAGCGATGTGCTTCCTGCATGGTGCTTCGCATACTTAAAAGCTCGAACGGCACATATTGATTTTTAATTGTTTTCTCTGTCTCTCTCTCTCACTCTCTCTGACATTCTCTGCTCCTGACGGAGGGGGTGTGAGCAGGGGGGCTGTTCGCACCACTAGACGATACGGATGCTTCTCTAAAAAAATGCTGAAAGGCTACCTTTACATTGCTCCCTTCCTAGCAGCTGCGTTGTCCGGCGGTGCTTCGCACACTTAAAAGCCCAAACAGCCCTATTGATTTCTGATTGTTTGTTTTTTTCTCTCTCTCTCTGACATTCTCTGCTCCTGACGCACACTCCTTTGAAGAGGAAGATATGTTTGCATTCTTTTAATTGTGAGACGGAACTGTCATCTCTGTCTTGTTATGGAGCACAGTTTAAACTTTTGAAAAAGAGACAAATGTTTGTTTGCAGTGTTGAATAAAGTTCCTGTCTCTCTACAACCTCCTGTGTTTCTGCGCAAATCTGTGACCCAAGCATGACAGTATAAAAATAACCATATAAACATATGGTTTCTACTTCACGGATTTTCACCTTTCACGGGGGGTTCTGGAACGCAACCCCCGCGATCGAGGAAGGATTACTGTATATGATATTTGGAATAACTAATTTTATGACATATATAGCGCTTTTTCGGAAAACATTGTGGCACTGATGCAACATTATTCATATTATTCATATTCATTCGCATGTCTTGTTGCGCTTGTAATCAGTGACCATATTTTTTTTTTTTTTCCTATCTTGCCAGTGTTCACTTTTGGGTGCATTGGAGTGTTTCTTTTGTACTCCAGGACGTGCAGAGGAAAGAATAGTACAGAAAGGTCAGTTCCGCGCTATATACAATCATCAGATTCAAATGTTAACAGTTCCCACACACCCAAGGACTGTCCTTTCTACATTTACGACATGTGTACCTGTTGCAATGTACACACTTCTCTTTGTGCTGTGGTTACTATTACACTGAAGAGGCTGTGGAAGCAGCGGTCTTAGAACAGAAGCATATCGATGTTGCATTCCCTTTTGCTGTATCCATCGCCTTTTCTTATAAGAAGCGATGACGAAGTTCCTCTGCAAGGTGAGCCATGAACACTCTTCTTTTCTCAGTGGCCCCCGTGCATGCCTTGCACAGTTCATATGCGTTGATCGCCATCAGGTCACGCTTGTTATAGCACAAGCAACCGGCCACCTGCGTGCTCCTGCCGCACAGAATAACCTCACGCCTTCTGGTGCACAATGTCAACGCAGCACCAGAAAAAAAAGAAAGAGTCAAATATTTGTGACATTTTTTAGAAATCATTTTATGACCTGAATAGTACCAATCAGAAAACATTGTCGCACTATGCAATATTATTTTTAAAGATACAAATCTGGCAAGATGGTATGAAGAACAAGGGGTATGGCATACTCTGTGAGCTGTGTGACAGTGTCCAGTCCAGTGAAGTTCAGCCAGTCCAGCTAGTGAACGCTATCAAAGATATTTAACAAACTTGCTTAATTATTTTCATCCTCTGAACTTGATTTGTATTTGGATCAGATAGTCATATATCATGTTGTCACATCTGATTTGGGAACAGACCCTTGACAGTGTGTCTTTTGTTTTATTGAACCAAAAAACTGGTGTTATACTGTTTTGTTTTTCTTGGTATTTTTGGTTGCTGTGCTGTTTGTAATTGGTAGACTAATATGAGAAGAAGTTAAAAGTATGACTTATGACTATGCTTTTTTTATTTAAAGAAGTGTATTCCTAATTCCTGTCATCTAAAGGTCTGTTTTGTGAAATATTAGCAGACATTCAATGGGCACAGAGCTTTTGAATTAACCTTGATGGTGGTGCTGAATTCCACCACAGGTCACATGTTCAGTCTGACTGAGCTCTGCCAACCTTGACTAATGCTATTTCGTCTACACCATGAAAGCTGCTTT
This sequence comes from Erpetoichthys calabaricus, assembly GCF_900747795.2. Taxonomy (NCBI): domain Eukaryota; kingdom Metazoa; phylum Chordata; class Cladistia; order Polypteriformes; family Polypteridae; genus Erpetoichthys; species Erpetoichthys calabaricus. The sequence continues at coordinate 328,102,913 of NC_041395.2, forward strand.
TTCTACTTAAATCCAACTTGAGAAAATGCTAACAGAGCTTTATGCAGCAGTCACATGGAGAATTGTTCATTTAGACACTTCTTGTAAAGCTGAGAATGCTTTTGTTATTTGCATTTACAAGTAAACTAAAATGTTGGTTTTGCATGTCAAGTGACATGTAAATATACATTCACTAATTGTGCAGGCCCTCTTATACCAAAGCAGAGACACAAGGGGTGTATTCTTGCACAATATGGCAAAAACCTGAACCAAGTAGTTACATTCATGCACTCACCCACTAATCCACAAAACCTGCATCTTTGTAATGTGTGAGGAAGGAAGTAGTCATAGAATAAGCTGCATAAACTATATCTAGATTTGGATTTAAATTCATTCACTGCTCTGCAGCTGTGGGTTAGCACTGTTAAGTAACAGCCAATGTAAACAGGAAGCCAACTAGGTAAACTTAATATTAGTGGATCAATCTACAGTTTCTTTTTCTTGATTGTGCTGACTGTAAAGGCTCATTTTATATTGACAACTGACACATTAGTAATTTAATGTGGAAAATTGAGGAACGTGAGATCTTGCCCTTTGATGTCATAACTAAGACAGTCCTGTCACATTGTTCCGTACATGCAAACATATTTGTTCTTTCATTCATTGTTTTTGAATGGGCAGTGGCACTGTGGTTAGCACTACTGCCTCAAAGTTCCAGAAAGTATTGTTCAAATTCTAGCTTGGTCACTGCCTTTGTGAAGTTTGCATATTTTCTCCATGGCTGTGTTGTATTTCCAAAGGTAATCGAGTTTCCCCTCTGTCTTCTAAGTTATGCATTACATGTATACACCTGTATAAAAGGCTTTGCTCAGAGCTACCCATAATTCAGTGGCTACCACAGGCCACAGTAAACTTTGTTGTGACTTCTGCCAGGTACCATGTAATTATCCTTTCCTTGCTAGTGCTCACTTAAATCATAATGGAGGACTTTTCCACCAATTTCATTAATAGCTTTCTCATGCTGTGCCCCTGTGAGTGACAGTCTAGTGTGACATCTGCAGTGACTTAGTCATAGTACTCTGCAACTAGCCAAGACAAAATAAAGTTTTATTTGTTGCAAGTCATAGAGGTGGGCTCCTGTGTGTGCAAAAGTTGACAGTAAACAGTCAACCAGTAGAATAATTCATGCAATCCAAATGTCAATGTACAAACAAATGTGATTTTCTCTAGGTTTTATGATGTATTCTCATTTTTTTCTCATTGCAAATGAAAACATATATAACAGTGGCAAGAGCAACTATTTGTTTTTTTGCTTACCTTTGTGTGGTGTACAAATTCTTACTGTAATGTGCCCGTTGTTGATTGAATGCCAAAACATATCAACCTAAAGATACTTTTTGCGTCAGAATAGGAAACTTAAAGCTATGCTGAGGAGTTGTCAGGGGCTCATGTAATCCATCATCTTCTGCAATTCCTAGTCTTGTATTCTGACATGCTCAAGGCAGCAAGATCCACCCACTACAGTTATTAAGTGTGATATGCTCTTAAACTTGAAACCATATAGCGTAATACCAGCCTAAGTTGGAAAGAAGGCCTGATGTCATGAAGGCAGTCCAGCCTTGCATCTGCTATAGTATGCTCACCCTGTTTCTTCATGAATTTTCCTTCATGTCCCAAAGAAGTTCAGGTTGGGTTGACTATTTTCCTAAATTGGCCTTGATGACTTTGTTGGGATATATATATATATGTAGGTGTTATTAGAAAAATCTAGATAAAAACAGGCCATTCAGCCCAACAAAGCTCACTAGTCCTGTCCACTTAATTCTTCCAAAATAACATCAAATCGAGTTTTGAAGGTCCCTAAAGTTCTACTGTCTAGCACACTACTTGGTAACTTATTCCATGTGTCTGTGGTTTTCTGTGTGAAGAAAAACTTCCTTTTGTGAAATTTACCCTGAAGTTTCCAACTGTGCCCTCATGTTCTTGTTGCAGATTTTACTTTAAAGTAAGAGCTGGAATCATTCATTCTCATTCCCTTTATTATTTAAACACTTCAATTGTGTCACCTTTTAATCTCCACTTGCATAAACTGAGAAGGCTCAGCTCTTTTAATCTTTCCTCATAACTCATCCCCTGTATCCCTGGAATCAGCCTAGTCACTCTTCTCTGGATTTTTTCTAGTGCTGTTATGTCTTTTCTGTAGCCTGGAGATCAAAACTGTACACAGTACTCCAGATGAGGACTAACCAGTGTGTTTTAAAGATTCAGCATAACCTCCTTTGACTTGTACTCTACACATCATGCAATATAGCAGGTGTGGCCAACTGGAGAACCGCAACTTGAAGGTTTTCATTCTAACCATTTTGTTAATTAGTGGCTAGTTTTTGCTACTGATTAAAGTTCATTTAATTTGTTTGCTGTTTAATAGTTAGACCCTTTAAATCAGGGCTGAGCAACATCTGTCTTGGAGGGCCACATCGGCTTCAGGTTTTTATTCCAATTCAGTTGCTTCATGAGAAATAATTCATTGCTAAGCACATATTGCTCAGGTGACATTTTTCTGGTTCATTTTAGTTGCCTTGCTTGTTAAGATTTTGAACCCTTAATTGCTTATTTTAGTCTTAAACAGCTGTATTCATTGTTTTAACTGCTCCTTATTAGCAATAAGATGCAAATGACAAATTAAGCAGCAGTTCTACATCTAGCTTCTCTCCAGTTCCACCTGTGTGTATTCATCATTCACGATTTGGTTTAAGTACTCAGAAGAAAACAGAAGAGAAAGTGAAAAACTGAAAATTATTCATCCATTTTAGGCCTCAAATTACTTGGATGGTACATGTATCATTACAAAGGAAAATATTGTTGAGGACTGGCTTCTAATTAAGCAACTGGGTTGGAACAAAAATCTGCAACCACTGCGGCTGTCTGGGATTGGAGTTTCCCACCTCTGCTATATAGCCTAAAATCACTGTATATTAGCCTTCTTAGTAACTTCTGAACACTGTCTGGCAATTTATAAGGTGTACTTTCAATTTTCAAACCTCCCATTGTGTATTCAAACCAAACATTTTTACTTCCTACGTGTAATACTTTACATTTACTAAGGAGCGATTTATACTTCACACTCAGAACGCATATGTGCACGCATCATGGCTGTCAGTGTTCTTTTGACACGTCCTTTAAGCATGTCCTCAGAACTTAATGCAATGTTTGCACGACATGCAGTACCAGTAAAACTATGGTGTTCAGGTTTTGGTATGTGATGTCAACATGTGACATCAGGCTTACAGCTCCTACAGGATCAATCTGCATGCTTCCGTATTTGATGAATGGTTCAATGTGGTGGAGCAAATCGTCAAACTGTAAATGCTGACATGAAAATATCTTTATGGTGCTTTTCTTCATCTATTTACTGCATTGACATTACAACATCACATATGCATATTGTCTACTGTTGTTTTTTTTTTCTTCATCTTTCGGCTGCGCCCGTTAGGGGTTGCCACAGCAGATCCACATATTGATTTGGCAAAATTTTACAGCGGATGCCCTTCCTGACATAAACCTCCCCATTTATCCGGGCTTGGGACCGGCACGAAGAAACACACTGGTTTGTGCATCTCCTGTGGCTGAATCCATCCATCCAATTTCCAACCCGCTGAATCCGCTGTGGCTGCATAATAATTCTTATTTTTAACATCTTTCTTCCCTCAACTCACAACACAGTGAAACCAAACATTGTTTTCTCCCCGTGATTATTTCTTGCACTGACTCCTGGTGGAATCCTCCATATTTACTTAAAGTACATGCGCAAGTATAGACAGTACGCGTAGCAGCACCGTCCTACAGGTCAAGCATCGCTTACTGTTAACTATATACTTGGCCTTACGTTACATTTCATCTGCCACACATCTGCCTTAGCCTGTTTGTTGTCCAAGTCTTTCTGTAATGGTCAACAGATTCTAGATTATCTGCCAAATCACCTAGCTTGGTATCATCTGCAAACTTAACCAGCTGGTTATTTATATTCCTGTCCAAATTATTTATTTAAATACTAGTCATTTAGCCCATTACAATAACAGGCGCTAGAACAGTAGTGCATAAACATTAGTAGGAACAGTCTATATTAAATGGCAAGGAACTTTGACCTCATTCTTTTTGTTCGTCGTATTTTTCTTTCTTTCAGCCTTTCTTTTGTTGATGTTTTCTTGCTGAGCTGACCGTTCTTCGTGGGCTGCTGTCATGTATTGTGTGTCTTTAATTTTCTGTGACAGTAATACTGGCTTGTATGTGGCTGTAATATGAGTCACTGTGTGGTGTACCTTTAATTTCCTCTCGCAGTACGTCTTGTACGTCTGCTGGCTTGTACGTCTGTAATATACCTTTAATTTTCTCTGGCGGTAATACAGGCGTGCGCGTCGGTAATATGCCTTTAATCTCCTCTGACAGTAATACTGGCTTGTATGTGGCTGTAATATGAGTCACTGTGTGGTGTACCTTTAATTTCCTCTCGCAGTAATACTGGTTTGTATTTCCGTAAAACGCCTGCAACTTTCTCTGACAGTAATATCGCGCTTCGCACCGTGCCCCGCGCATGCGCACTTCACCAGAAGACACACACACACGGACACCTGGACGCACACAGGGATTTTATTAAAGAGGATAAATCCGCTAATTAGGGGTCCACCACTGCACATGAGCTCACTGCTCCACGCTTTGTTTTGTCAGGAGACTCCCGTTTCTCTTTTGGGTTCTCCTTTTTAATCTGGGGCTTGTCCACAGTCTGAGTCTCTCTGTGTGCAAGAGAGAGACCATTTGCTGTTTGAACCCCTTTTGATTTATGAATGACCGGCTCCGACGTCTTCAGGATCGCTTCGCTTCGGGAGGCAGCACTACCCCGCTGCTCCGGCTCGTGCGATCCTTCTTCAGACACTCGGTCATCATACCAGACTCTTTTATAGGGCTCGAGGTTACTTGGCACCCGCTACTAATTAATCGCGGGCCCGTTTCACTCTGCGTCACTCTATTATGTACGGTACCGGTAACACTTACCTGTACTGCCGAATTAATCATTACGGGAGGCTCCCGACCCAATCGCCGCAGGTATTCCTCCACCCTTTTTAAAGGTGCTTCCGATGCTGCTCCCAGCTCCTCCGCGATCTTCTTAATATTTGTTACAACCTGTAAAAAACTCTGTACGGGCTGGATCAGTTTTTCCAGCTCCCACACGTTCATATTATTAATTGAATCGGTCGGAGGTAGGCTCGAGCCATCATCAGCCCTACCTCCCAGCTGTGAGCCAATGAGCATGCCCGCTCCTGGCACGTGCTCTGTGGGGTTTCACAAAGGCGGCTGGGATTTGGAGTTTTCTCCGGATGCCCGTGGTGCCTTCTCCGGCTGACTGCGACCCGCCTGTTTCAATTTATCGGCAGACCGATCAGTCATTTCCCGGACCTCCTTACCTTTACATGGGGTGAACAATGCTTCGCTTGCCTCCCCCTTCCCCTTCGGAAAGTCCAAGTCAGTCATTTCTTGGGCGAAGTAGACTGCAGCAGGACGCGGACCTTCTCCTTCCCATAATCCCTCGGGGTAGGTCATGTGTCCCTCGCCAGCATACTGTACGCGGAAGTCCTTCTCGCCCGAATGCTCAAGTGTGAGCGCACTATCGTCTTCGGGTTTATCTCCTGCCTCCCGCAGAACCTTCGGACGATCTTCTATGAGGTATGAGCACGGGAAAAAATGCATTATTTTAAAAATGTTCTCCATTTCATCCCCGGCACATACCTCATTGTAATCTCCATCATTCGGAAGCTTCTCCCGATGCGCGTAGCTGCTCCGAGTCTCGGCCTGAGTGCAGGCAACGTCGAGCGCTTGACCTCTACTTGTGCTGCCGCTCTGCTTTGTCATCTTCTTTCCCATGATGGTCTGGTGAATTGGGTTTGGCGATTTTTTGTTTCTGCATGTTGTGACGCTGTCTTTGGGTTCTTGGCGCAGAATTTTTTCTTTTATGAGGTTCTCTGCCAAACAGACGGCCAGAGAATCCTGCCGGCTACGCCACTGTGACAGTAGGGGGCGCTTTCGCACCTCCAAACCCACAGACAATATGTCCAAACACCAGGTAAAATTCCCAGTAATGTTTTTATTATAGCAAAAATGTGCACAAAGCACCTCCACCTCCACTATATACAATAATAAATCAATAAACAATACTCAATCCTCCTCTCCACCCAGCAGCTCTGTCTCACTCCCACCCAACTCCACCTCAGTCTGCTGGGTTTCCCACAGTCCTTTAAATAGTCTTTGACCCGGAAGTGCTTCTGTCCTTCAGTCCATGTGATGCCATAGCACTTCCAGGTCAGATGAAAACTTTCTTCAACCTGGAAGTACTTCATTTCTTCCGTACCCGTGACGAAGTAGTACTTCCAGGCTATAATAGAAACACTTGTGCCTCCCTGCAGCTTCCCCTGGCGGCCCCCAAGGCATCCAGCAGGGCTGTGCAGCCGAACTCCATTGTCCATAATGCCCTGTGGGAATTCGGGGCACCTCTATGTTGCAGGGAGGACTCCCTCTAGCGGCCTGGGGGTGTTGGCTGGGATAAACTGCTGGCCATCCCTCACAATATATATATATTATATATATATATATATATATATATATATATATATATATATAAATAAGAATCCTAAGGGACACTTCTTTTACCATCAGCCAATTCTGATAAAGTTCCACACACCACCACCCCCCATTTCTGTGCCCAACCTCTCATGTGGTACCCTATCAAATGCTTTCTGAATGTTAATTAAATAATATCATATGCACCACTTTGATCAAATCCTTTTGTTGCTTCCTCATAGAACTCCATCATGTTAATAAAACACAACTTCCGTTGTCTGAACCCATGCTGATTGTTCAGTAAAACACCTGTTCTTGCCAAGTGTTGCTTACTCTTTTCTTTAATAATCCCACCCATCTCTTTACCTGTGATGTACCTTTAGCTAACTATTCTATAGTTGCTTGAATACGCCTGATCCTTTTTATGTAACAGTTCTCCAGTACATCCTAAAAACATGTGTTAAAGGTTTATATACAGTATATAGGCCTACTGTTTGATTTCAGCATGTTTAATCTAAGCAAAACTTCTTCCTTTACAATTCTCAAATCAATTAGTACCTCCTTAGTAGTCCCTGTTACTGCTGGGAGGTTACACACTTCCTCATATGTGGAGACTTAACAAAAATGCTTAGTTTCGGGCATTCACTATTTCACTGTCTACAAACTTTATTTTAATTCCCCTTTACTATTCCTGATACACACTTCACCTGCTCCTTGACTGTTCTTTTACTACTAAAATACTGAAAGAATCTCTTTGGAGTCATGTTTTGCTTTATCTGCAGTATTCTTCTCTGTCTGCCTTTTAGCCTTCCTAATCTCCTTCTGAATGGTTGCCCTCATGCTCTTATACGCACTACAATTCACATTGGAGTTACAATAATAATAATAACTTTATTTATATAGCACCTTATCATACATATACATGCAACTCAATGTGCTTTCCACAGATTAATCAACAAAAAAGATGTACCACATTTACTTGAATTATTATCCTTAATTAAAACTATGATAATTTCTAATAAATGTAAGTATACTAAATACAAAATCAACAAGGTATTGTTAAGCAAAATTTAACCATTAAGTGCAAAACAAACTTTCACTTTAATTAGAAAAAGGTTTTCTAATTAAAATTTTTATACATTAAGGCTGACAATGGAAAAAACAGATTTAATTAATATATATTGTATATATTTATTTTTATATAGATCTACATTTTACCTAGGCATATGTACACAGCATTCCATTGAGTAGAAACAGTTTGATGTTATTAAAATTGATGAAAAGATACTAAAGCATATAAAACAGTCCATAGCGGTTTCCGTTGATTTTGGATGTAGATGAAGTCCTTCATTCCTGAATGTGATTGTTTGACCAACTGATATGTAGGAAAGTAAAATGAAAAAACTCCTATGATGGGCCATATGAGAAAAATAAACCTTTGGAGGGCCATGGTCGGAAGGTAGAAGCGAGCAAATCAAATAGTTAATAGAAAGGCTAGGTCTGATGGTAATCAGTTTCTGTCATTATGAAAGTTGGAATGACCTAGGCCTGGTTGCCCACCCTCCACTGGGCACAGTTGATACAGTTAGCACAGTCAATAATAAGGTTTCTAAGTCCTCCTTGTTTTTTCCAGTACCCCAGGTGACTGCAGAATAATTCTTTACATTTATATAGCGCTTTTTCTCACTACTCAAAGCGCTCTCCACACAGGGAGGACCTGGGAAGCGAACCCACAATCTCCTTACTGCAAAGCAGCAGCACTACCACTGCGCAACCTGTGAGGATACTATGATAATTAATAAGAAATAATAAATAAGGAATAAATAATTAATAAGAAATAATAATAAGAATAGAGCACTCTACACTGGATGGGGGACAAAAAAACATAAATTAGCATTGTCTTAAACACCTTATATAATAGTTTTTTCCCTTGTAGCTGGTTTTTCAACTCCTTATTGACAAGCTACATTGTTTGTTTTAATTCCCAACTAATTCTAAATTTTGGGTTATAACTGTTCATTATATATAAAACGTTTTTAAACCTGTTTCAATGCTCCTTGACTGACCTGAAAACAGTTTGACGCTTCCAGTTCTGTGTGCATCCTTTGCCTTGCACCTTGTGACCATGACCCAACTATCTCTATTTGTCTGAAATGGAGTCTCCTCCCACGCCACCTTAGATGTGCACTTTATCTCTCTAACGGACACCTAAGCCAGGTCTGCAAATTCTGTACTATAACACAGACCAGCCATTTCCTCCTCCAGTTCACTGATCCTGAGCTTGAGGTGCTGCATCAGCTGGCATCTCCTGCAGACGTAGCCTTCAAGGAAGACTAGGTCCTTCAAGCCATCCTCCAGAAGTCTAGCATCCCACAGGACTTGCATTGCACTGATCAATATTTATATTATTTAACTTAAATGATTAAACAAAAAATTTTATAAATTAAAAATACACTAAAGAACTGTAATAGTTGTTGCTCCTTTCCTTTTGGCCTCTTAAATTCCTCTAATATTCTCCATCATTGACTGCCTGCTGTTTGTTTTTCTTTGAGATTAATTTAACTCCCCCCCCCCCCCCCCCCCCCTGTTCTCTTAACTTTGTGTCCCTCTTCTTACTTCCTTACTTTGAAGCTCTCCATTCACAGCTTTTGTATTCCCTCGTATTTTTAAACCTTTACGCTGTTAATTGCTCTACTTTCCTGACTGGTAAAAATTGTTCTATCCAGTACACTTTTTATATACTTCTTTCTTATTACTAAGAAAACTTGCTTACTGAATATCTACTGCTAGTTATTTACTTATTGTCTTGTCTGTTTCTACAGCCACTTGTGCCTGATCAGAGCTTCTTCACTAGATGCTGTCTATGTATCATTGAGCGTTCAAGTCAGCGACCTACCTGTACTTAAATTGTTTTTTTTTTTTTTTTTTTTTTTTTTTTTTTTTTTTACTAACGAATGTGTGTGTCCTCACGTTTCTACTAACTGTTGCCGGAAATGCATAATCAAACACCTGGAGCACTTCCAGGTGAACTATATAAGGGACCAACAGACACCACGCAGAGAGCCGGAAGGAGATGGACTAAGCTTGCCGGAGTGTAGTAGAGGTGACAAGAAAAGTGTGTGTGTTTCAGTGCTTATTGGGACTGTGTTGTGCCTGTGGAAAACAGGGAAGGCGTTTCCCATGTGGCGAAGAATAAATAAAAAAACATTTATTTGTTTTATAAGTGTGCCTCCTGTATCTGTCTGTGTCAGGTCAGGCGTTGATACCTTTTTGTTACAATATATACAGTCTATCATATCATATATAATATATATATATATATATATATATATATATATATATATATATATATATATATATATATATATATATATATATATAATAATAAATTTTATTTATATATTGCATATATATATATATATATATATATATATATATATATATATATATATATATAGTGTGTGTATATATAATATATACATACACACACAAACAGCATATGTATATACTGTATAATGTGTAGGTGTTTTTTTTATTTATTTCATATATTTTGAGTGAACTTGTTCATGATATTATAGACATTGGACCTGTTTGACAAAAGTGTTATGAATATTTTTCTACTTTTCATCTTGCCATTTCATGCAGTAAAGACCCTTTAAATAATGAAGGCATCCAAGCTGCAAAAATAATTTTTATTATTTTTTTCTTTTTCCTTGAAAATAGCAGATTGTGGTGAAGATCTCGGAGTCACTTGAAAATTATTACTATTAAAAGAGGAAATAAGAAAATTAATTTCCAATTGACTTTTGAGTACATAAGTTATTTAAAAAAAAACTGGCTTCACTTTTGTGTGCCGTTCTAATAAATTAGTATTCAGTGGGTCAGGGTGATGATAAATTTAACTCAGTAACCTGAAATATCTAGGCGGCTTCTTGTAAAATCCAGAAAGAATTAGCATGGAAAATTGTTCTTTAATTTCCTCACATATTGTCTGCAGATGTATTGCTAAATAGAGATATGGTCTGAGGAAAGCTACATGAAACTGCTACAAATACTTCATTGCTTCTGATGGTTGGTAGAAGGCAAACATTTTCATTATTATTCATGTTTTGTTACTAAATTAATGTAGGGTAATTTTATTTGTGTTTTTAATTGTACAGTTCTGTTAGTGTTTCTTAATTCGATAGACTTCGTTGTTTTAGATTTTAAGTTGCATTTTGTGGATGTGTATCATTGAAGCACTTTATTAAATAGTCACTACATTTCTAACACCGTAATTCAGACTTGTTACTCAGTATGAAGACTCATTTTGAATTAACATCTACTAATCAGTAATTTATTGAAAAAAGAGAAATAAGATATGATACAACAACAACATTTGTCTGATGGTAATCAGTTTCTGTCATTATGAAAGTTGGAATGACCTAGGCCTGGTTGCCCACCCTCCATTGGGCATAGTTGATACAGTTAGCACAGTCAATAATAAGGTTTCTAAGTCCTCCTTGTTTTTTCCAGTTTATTTATATACCACATTTTCATACAAATGTTGTACCTCAAAGTTCTTTACAAGATGAAGAAAGAAAAAAGAAAAATATAAAAATAAGATTAGGCAATACTAAGTAACATAGAATAAAGGAAGGTCCGATGGCCAGGACGACAGAAAAAGTAAACAAAAAAAAAAACCTCTAGAGGGCTGGAGAAAAAAAAACACAAAATCTGCAGGGGTTCCGATGTCACAAGACCACCCAGCCCCTAGTAGGCATAATGATGCATCTTAGTCTGGCATAACTAAGATGGTATTGACACACCAATGCAGTATGAGCAAGTGTATATATTTTTTCTTTCATTGTCATTGGGTGTGCTGCACTGTGACACAGAAGTTAGTACTGTTGCCTCACTTCTGGTAATAGGAAATGTATTTCAGCTTAAGTGTTTTTCGTACAGTTTGCATATTCTCCTAGCATTTGCACTGTAGTTTACTAGGTAGTATATTTTTGTCTTACATTGCAAAATGTGTAGTTTAGGTAAGTTGAAGTTTCCAACAATGCTTTGTATGGTTTTCTCTTGGAGTAGGGGTCTACTTGAACCTGGTGCTACCAGAAAAAACTTCAGCTTTCTGACTTGTATATAACTGTAGGTTGCAGAAGATGCATGTGTTTGGGATAGGCAGTGACTTCCCATAATCCAATGCTGGATAAGGCTGTTTAAAATGTGGTTGTATTAGTTGTTTGAGGAGTATAGCTACCATTGTCAATTAAATGAAAAGTTTAAAATGTTCAAGAGAGAATATTATTCAAAACCAACTGTATGTACCCAGCATCTCCTATCTTCAAACCTCTTCATTCACATCTACCATATGTACACCAGCAGTCTTTTTGTAAATGTGGGCCTTTATCCAGGATGCACCTCTTGTCTTAGAGGCAACTCACACATATTGAGCACTCAACCCACAAACACAAATCTCCTTATAGTCAATGTCTGGTTTGTCCAACCATATAGGCTTAGCAAACCAGGAAGTGCTTGAGTTTTGCTTTCCGAAGTCTTTCTATTAAAGGAATACACCACCCATAATTTTTTTATTTATTTACCTTGTGGTATTTTCTAATGATGACCAAGAAAAAACTTTCAGTCTCATGTTTTCGTCGAGAACAGATATACATACTTTCTGATACAATGGACTTCAATGTAACTCATCATATGTAACACTAAATAGTAGCAAACAATACTAAAATGTCCATTAAAAATGTCAAGTTTTCATAATGCGTAATGCACAGTTGTGAGCATAAGAAAGGAAAACAATGTCCAAAACACATTTCTTCCTAAATAATGTTAAATGGATATTTCTACAATATGGGAGTAGTACATGAAAGTGAAGTGTGCTCAAGAGAATTTAAGCTTTTGAACTAATCACCAGCTTCCCCACTCATTTGTTTGTCAAGAGCCTTATATTCATTTCAAAAGCAACAAACAACATGGGTAAGTAACAGACAATCATTTTTGTATGGAGTATCCCTTTAATATTGAGGAACAAGTGATCTCTGTTGAAAGTTCTATTATTTTTTAATTTTCCTCAACTATACACTACACAAATGCTGAATCTGCTTAATAGTTTTTGTTTTGTTGTTGTTTATTTTGTTTTGTTATTTTAAAACATGATGATCCCAGCCAGACATAAGCCATTCAGTCACTTTTTATTACATTTAATCCTGACCTATGCATCTAACCAGAAACTGTATTGTGAACCAAAGTTCATGTACACAAATGCACCTGCACTCACTCACACCAGACTAAATTACTGTCACCAGTCAAACTAACTGATGTGTCTTCTGGATATGAGAGGAAACTTCCACATAGACAGTGACCTGCTCAAGATTCAAATCCATCTCAAGAGGTTTGAAGCAATAGTCCTATAACCACTGTATAATCACTGTCTAGATTTTATATTTTGCAACAACCACTATAGAATTTGGTGGATAGAGTTGATTGAACAATTATAGTCTAGTGGTATTATAATACATTTCACACTGAGGGCACATGAAAATACTAAAAACTGTTAAGTTTAACTTTAGAGAGCAGGTGCGACAAAGTCTAAAAGCAATAAACTGGGATATGCTTCTAAGTGTGGAGAAAAAACAGAATAGGTTTAAAAGTGTTTTATGTTTATTGCAAGGAAAAGTTCATCCTGAAATTTGATGTAATAAGAAATTCAAGAGAACTGCAGTGGTTAAATAAGGAGGTTTAAAATTAAGCTGCAAAGAAAAACCTGTATAAGGCATACAAAACATATAACTTGTGCTAACATCATAACAATAACAGTATTAGAAATGGATACATGTATTTATTTTAATACATAAACATATTTGCATTCAAAGCAATATCATGTTTACTGGAGTATCATTGTACATTATAGACATTTTGTCATCTAAACATTTCTCAATGCTGACCACCAATTAATTTCCACATGAATATGACAAGTTCCCAAACCCACAACTTTACATTGAGTGTCAACAGATTTCAGTTCTGTTGCACACCTCTAATGCACATCTTCATTTGCTATCACACTCATTTGCCAAGGGTGTACTTTATGATTTGCAATACTATAAATTAATGATTTAATAATAATGGCTCCTATAAAAGCTGTGGTTAGAAATTTGCCATATGATTAAGCTAAAGTCAGAGGTGTACTTTTTAAACTATTACGAGATGGAGTAGGAAGCTTGTTTTAATGCCTCTACAATCCTGCTTTCTTGGTGGTCATTTATGTTGTACTATTGATTTCCATATATACCATATTGTATATTGTACAGGCTAGTAAACTATGCCAGTCATACAAAACATGACTTTGTTAATCCTACTCTGTGTCTGTGCCGGCTCCAAAGTATTACCAAACTGCTTTATGGTCTGGCCTAAAATTCAGAGAAGTCTGTTGTTCATATTTCATTTTCTCATTGACTTCATTTTTGACATGCTGCTTTCCTATGTGGTCATTCCTCCTTCTCTTACATGACTTCAAAGGGGGGAAAAGCAAAACAGATGTTTTCAGGCAGAGTATTACATCTTCAGATGTACTGATACAGGGCATCTCAAAGGTGTTCTGTGAGATAATGGTCAAGAGAGACAGCAGGCCAAGGCAGCAGGTGGATACCTGCATTCTTCAAAACAACAACTGCACTCCTTTCAATTTGTTATTACTTTTACCCGATGGGAGGTTAGAGTGCATGTCTGGTTATTAATACTGTATATGATGTCAAAGGGAGGGGGGAATTGCCATGAAACATCAAATGCCACTGCTACCACTTCAAGCACTGCCCACAAGACCAAACAAGTACCACCACACCACCACATTCCTTGTCTGGCACCCAAATCTCACTCCATAGGTTATGTAAAGTACAATATCACAATGATCGGCTACAGCTGCCACGCTATCCTGTGTAGGATAAGCGGGCTGGAAAATGGATGTTGAATAAATAATATTGCCAACAAGTTGCATTAGCCTGGGGATAAGACACTCACTGTATAAGTTGACATTCCATCGCATAAATGATTGACTTCAGGGGATGGATTAAAGCGGTAAAATCAGCCAAAGTCACTAATGAATTCCAACTTGTGCGTCCAGAGTGGGAGATGATTTTAAGTGAACTGCCTAAAAGTGAGATGTAAAGAGCAAGGAATCATGGGCTCTTGGAGTCTGCAAGCACCACAGTGGCACATATCTGCGCTTTTCTTATTCAGACTTTGTGTATGATGCACTAATCAGGCTGATTTTTCTCAGTTATAGCTCCCTCCTGCTAATAAACTAGCTAAAGACAGGAATCTCACAGACCTCCAGCTGTGAATATGAATGCCTGACATTTTTCTTGTGAGGCACGCAAGATTGTTTGGAACCAATCAATTATGTTTATTTACATCGATGTGCCCAGCCAATTGGCAATGGATGATGTTATTGACCATAGGCTCCACAACGGGTCAACAGTGCAACAGACATTAATAATCAAAGCAGATTAACATTAAGCTCCGATAATGGATTAGTCTTTCCTGAAGACTCATCCATTTCAAGGTAATGCCATGGAATGCCAGGATAATGGAGAAAACAGGAGGGGCTGGTACCATTATTATGACTATCTCCAATTAAAACACAAGAGAGAAAACCAAAAACTGAAAAATGAACTTGAATGAGAAATCCTTCACTAGGGAACCCTTATAAGACTTTAATAGAAAGAGTAGAAACAGAAGACAAATCTTGATAATAAAACTAGAATTTTCCAGAATCAAGTGGGTACAAGGCTGAAAGGCAAGGGGAGTGCTTCAGATTCTACTGGATACAAAGTAAACTAAAAGGTGTTTTTTTTTTGTTTTGTTTTTTTGCGACCAAGTATTTTATTGAAGTTTAACAAAAGTACATAGAGCTTAAAGAAATTAATACACAGTAATAAAGGCTCAAACTCTCAACAACGTAAAAGTACAAATAATCTATTAAAATTACTGTCATTGGGTTGGAGAGGGAAAGAGGTCCAAAAGATTTAAAAAAAAGGGTGTTGAAAGACAGAGCAGCTGAGAGAAAAACCTGAAACAGAACACCAAATGCAGAAACCATTGTACAATTCCAGAGCTTATGTAAAAATGTACATGAAAATGTGCCTGACAGAAATGTCAGTTTGGATCCAATGGCAGACAGACCCACAGAAATGCACTTGCAGGGGTTAACAAAGTTATGAACAAACTCCGATATAATATTTGCAGATCGGAATTATTGGAAGAAAAACATCCCCAAGAAAGAGAGATTACACAGTGAAGGTTATGATACCAGACAGAATAAATGGATAAGGATCTGTAAAACACCATTCACAGAAATATATTGCTGTCACTGGATCTGAGGAGGGGATTAGTGAATTGGCAAAGTGATAGAAAGGATGAGAGGGGAGTGGAGAAAATAAAAAAACTTTACAAGTCTTAAGAACTATTATCTCTGTCTGTTCAATGAACTCAAAATGGTCAATAACCTTATTTTGAAAGTCAGATTTTGACTCCCACAAATCTCTGAACAAAAAGTGTATACCTTACCTGTCAAAATAAGCCTGGCTCCAAACTCAAGTTGCAGACCTAGTCTATACAGACAGGCTCAATAGTAGTGATGAAGCCTTTTGCAATCAAATACACAGAAAAGAGCGATGAAAACCTCTGGCTCACATAAACGAGAACAATAATTCTTTCAATAAGTGAAGTTTTTTTTTTCCAAAAACAAAACTGAATCACTCTGTATCTTATGGCTCACAAAAAAAAAATCTATAATCCAAAAATCAGTACTTTTACTAGGAGCCAGATTATCCTTAAACCAAAGAATCCACCAGAAATAGGAAAAAATCCAAAGAAGCAAGCAGATGCAAAAAAAATTTAACATTAACAATGCCAAAGCAGTCCAGTACTGCAGGTCTTTAAATATTGCTAAGGGCAGTACCCCAGCCACACTATCAGAATGTTATATCTCAGACAGAATTCCTACCCGGCTGGGTTTCAAATTCATGTTTTGTATCACTTTTATTAATTTTGATTATTTTATTTATGTTGACTATAGACATCATTCTTTATTTTTGTTTTGTTTAAGTATATCAGTTGCCATTGCTATGTTCCATGTGTTTTGTTGGTGGTTCCCCAAGAGGCGGAGTCACCTGTCAATCACCGCCAGCAACTGCCCTCCACCCTATGAATCCGGGAGGTCAGTTTCTTGTGATTCAGAAAAGGGTTTGGGGTGACAATGTTAGATTCAGTAGTAGACCAAGAAGATGGAGGATTCCATGGAGGGAAGATGGGCCAGCTTTCAATCTAGAATAAGACCAATAGTGCAGAAAATCTCCAAGCCCAGCATGGACACACCTTGACCATGTGTCAGGGTTAGAGTATGGTTTCTCTGGATTTGTGCACTTGTTAACAACTACTACCAGTTCTTGTCTGACAATGGTGAATGATGTTCAGTCAAATCAATTTGCAACAAATGGACTTGATTCACGTTTTAGGCACATCTCTAGGAGAATTAACACATACCGGATGTACCTGACCACAATTTGAAGTGCTACAAAAGAGGCTTGATTTTAGGTTTTGATGTTTAATAAATTTCCAAACATTTCTCATAACATGGTTTCAGTTTGTCATTATGGGTTAATATGTGTAGATGAATGGGCCAAATGGCATATTTATCCTTCTAAAATTAAATCTACAACACACTAAATGTGTAAACATTAACATTATACAAAGTTATTGTCCGTTTTACCTGCATTTTTTATCTCTTTAATATTGTTTCTTTAGCAGTATGCTGCTGCTGCAGTACGTATGTGAATTTCCCCTTGGAATTAATAAAGTATCTATCTATCTATCTATCTATCTATCTATCTATCTATCTATCTATCTATCTATCTATCTATCTATCTATCTATCTATCTATCTATCTATCTATCTATCTATCTATCGTTATGATTGACTAATAGCCTTACAACTTATCCATGATCTTACTGATGTAAAGGCAAATAGTCCTGTACCATCTGCAAGTGACATAAGTCACAAAGATTGCAGCCTTCTCAGCATAAGTTGTTAAAAGAGCCACAAGCTACTGTATGTGATTTAATAACACTTTTCCTTGTTTGTTGTGTCAGCTCAGTTGTTGATAATTTTAACAAGGTATATTATTCATTTTTTCATCATAAGCCAGATTGTTTTTTTTTCCTCTTTATTGACCAAATGAAGTTTACACTAGATTAGCTCAAGATGAGTGAAAATATATTATTTACTCCCTAAATTGAAGTCATTGTAGTATCTTATTCTCATAGCATTCTCATTCACAAGCCCATTGTCATACTCCCACAAGGGCCAGTCCAGAACTGCCAACTAACCTAACCAGCACATTTTGGAATCTTCTCCATCCATCCATCCATTATCCAGCCCGCTGAATCCGAACACAGGGTCACGGGGGTCTGCTGGAGCCAATCCCAGCCAACACAGGGCACAAGGCAGGAACCAATCCTGGGCAGGGTGCCAACCCACCGCAGGACACACACAAACACACCCACACACCAAGCACACACTAGGGCCAATTTAGAATCACCAATCCACCTAACCAGCATGTCTTTGGACTGTGGGAGGAAACCGGAGCGCCCAGAGGAAACCCACGCAGACACGGGGAGAACATGCAAACTCCACGCAAGGAGGACCCGGGAAGCGAACCCAGGTCCCCAGATGTCCCAACTGCGAGGCAGCAGCGCTACCCACTGCTCCACCGTGCCGCCCCGGAATCTTCTCTTATAGTTAATTTGTAAAGTCAGCCACATAATAAGATTGTGTTCAGTAACTACAATATGTGCGTGTGTATATATATATATATATATATATATATCTATAATAATAAAAGGCAAAGCCCTCACTGACTGACTGACTGACTCACTGACTGACTGACTGACTGACTGACTCATCACTATTCTCCAACTTCCCGTGTAGGTGGAAGGCTGAAATTTGGCAGGCTCATTCCTTACAGCTTACTTACAAAAGTTAGGCAGGTTTCATTTCGAAATTCAAAGCGTAATGGTCATAACTGGAACATATTTTTTGTCCATACACTGTAATGGAGGAGGCGGAGTCACGTATCGCGTCATCACGCCTCCTACGTAATCACGTGAACTAAAAACAAGGAAGAGATTTACAGCACGAGTCACACGCGGGAACGAAGGTAAATGACGTAAATTTTTGACTGTCTTTTAATACTGTGTAAGCATACATATTAACACATGTGCAATTAAACGTGTGCATTTACGGGGTGATTTCTCAGGCTTAAAAGCTCGCCTTTTACTAAAAAGGTAAATGCAAAACTATTTTCAATCAGTTTATTGAAACGCTCCCGTTAAGGATTGCAATAACATATTCGCGAGATAAAACAACGAAGTAGGGGGAAATGGAGGAAGAGCCGCAAACAGCGAAGAGCAAAAAATTAATTAAACAATTGAGAACGGAGCGAGTTAAGCATACAAGCATGTTCATAAGGGAAACAAAGCACGGTGTAAAACGTAAGTTTAAATTAAGTTTATAGAAACGCTCCCGCTGCAGATTGCAATAACATATTCGCGAGATAAAACTTTAATGAGAAGACACGAGGTATAAACGAACCACACGCCGTGGCGCAACGTTAGGGGCAACAGTTTCAACCATTCTATGATCTGCTTCTCGCAACTGAAAGACGGCACATGGCGGATGTTAGCCGACTTGCTGACCGCAACGTTAGGGGCTTCAACTATGGCGCTGACGCCACATCTCAGTGCCAACACTTTGCAGACTCTACTTAAAAGACACGCCCTCCTCACTGGACAGTTAAAAAGACCAATCAAACTAACGATGACATCAAGTATTACCCAATCAAAAGTAGGAAAGGAGGCATCTTCATAAAATGCGTGTGGGATGATTTGCATGAGACGCTGCTTTAAAAAAAAAATGATAAAAAAAATACGGGATAAATCCCGTCCAGTATTGATTCAAAACGGGACGCGCAATTTCATTCTCAAACGCGGCACGATTCCGTATTTTAAAGGACGGGTGGCAACCCTACAGTGCCAGGTAACCACCCATACAATCACATTGTGATTCAGACTAGGAATGCAATGAATGTAATTACCCCGATCTACATCCAAGGCGAAAGTCTTGCAACATTCAAAGATGATGGTTTGGGATAAGTACACCATACAACATAAAAGAGCTTATGAAGCCTTGAACCGAAAAAAGCAAGATCTCAGAGATCGTAAAAAAAAAAATAGGAGGTAATGTCGTTTTACTCGCTGTAGATTTTAGTCAAACATTACCAATTATTCCACGAGGGAGACCAGCAGATCAACTCAACGCGTGTTTAAAATCCATGCTTCTCCCACGCTCGGTTATATGTCGCGTGTTCTCGGGTAGGTGCAACAAAAAATGTATACATTTAAGCATGTAATGGGCAAACAAAAAATGAGGTACAGTAATCCCTCCTCCATCGCGGGGGTTGCGTTCCAGAGCCACCCGCGAAATAGGAAAATCCGCGAAGTAGAAACCATATGTTTATATGGTTATTTTTAGAATGTCATGCTTGGGTCACAGATTTGCGCAGAAACACAGGAGGTTGTAGAGAGACAGGAACGTTATTCAAACACTGCAAACAAACATTTGTCTCTTTTTCAAAAGTTTAAACTGTGCTCCATGACAAGACAGAGATGACAGTTCTGTCTCACAATTAAAAGAATGCAAACATATCTTCCTTTTCAAAGGAGTGCAAAGCAAGCAGTCAAAAAAAAAATCAATACGGCTTTTTGGCTTTTAAGTATGCGAAGCACCGCCGGTACAAAGCTGTTGAAGGCGGCAGCTCACACCCCCTCTGTCAGGAGCAGGAAGAAAGATAGAGAGAGATTGAGAGAGACAGATAAAAAAAATCAATACGTGCCCTTTGAGCTTTTAAGTATGCGAAGCTCCGTGCAGCATGTCCTTCAGGAAGCAGCTGCACACAGCCCCCCTGCTCACACCCCCCTACGTCAGCGCAAGAGAGAGAGAGAGAGAGAAAGTAAGCTGGATAGCTTCTCAGCCATCTGCCAATAGCGTCCCTTGTATGAAATCAACTGGGCAAACCAACTGAGGAAGCATGTACCAGAAATTAAAAGACCTATTGTCCGCAGAAACCCGCGAAGCAGCGAAAAATCCGCGATATATATTTAAGTATGCTTACATATAAAATCCGCGATGGAGTGAAGCCGCGAAAGGCGAAGCGCGATATAGCGAGGGATCACTGTATACCCGAAGGCACTGCAGTAGTACTTAATGTAACTTTACTTCTTAAATGTTAATGTTTTACTGTTTAATAATTTATACGGTTGTTATATGTTGTTCAAATTCTTTTATCAAAATACCACTGACAGCGCAATGCACGATAACATGGAGTGAATACACCATACGCATCCGCCCACGGCTGCCCTGCTGTGCGCAGATAGGAGTTGATTCTACAATAAAATAAAATAAAGATAAAAAGAGTAAAACAATCATCACCCATAAAGCGGATAGTAGACGTGACGTACTATATGTGTACCACATTTCAAGTGTATAGGTGAAACGGTTTGCGAGCTACAGGTCATTTAAAATCCTGGACAGACACACAAATTGCCACGGTAGCAAATTACAGAAGAAGATTTTACTGTTTAATAATTTATATTTATATGAAATGTGCTTCTTATATATTACTTCATATTCTCATATGATAATGATGTTAATGTTTATATTGATTTCTGTGTTATTAAAACTGCATGTATGTGTGTATATGTATATATATATATATACTAGCAAAATACTCGCGCTTCGCAGCGGAGAAGTAGTGTGTTAAAGAGGTTATGAAAAAAAAAGGAAACATTTTAAAAATAACGTAACATGATTGTCAATGAAAGCCCGTTTCAGTCAGTAAGTCTTATGTGTGTGTTTATGTATGTGTGTATATATATATGTAGATGTGTATATGTAGATATGTATATATATGTATACGTATATAAATGTTTATGTGTGTGTGTATATTATATATATAATATATATATATATATATATATATATATATATATATATATATATATATATAAAAGACAGCAACAGTTATAACAATGACAACACAATTACATTGACAATCATGTTACGTTATTTTTAAAATGTTTCCTTTTTTTTTCATAACCTCTTTAACACACTACTTCTCCGCTGCGAAGCGCGGGTATTTTGCTAGTATATATATATATATATATATATATATATATATATATATATATATATATATAAACTGCTCAAAAAAATTAAAGGATCACTTTGAAAACAAATCAGAACTCAATAGGAAAAAAAATCATGCTGGATATCTATACTGATATGGACTAAGTAATGTGTTAGGAATGAAAGGATGCCACATCATCTGATGGAAATGAAAATTATCAACCTACAGAGGGCTGAAGTCAAAGACACACAGAAAATCAAAGTGAAAAAATGCTGCGGCAGGCTAGTCCATTTTGCCGAAATTTCATTGCAGCAACTCAAAATCGTACTCAGTAGTTTGTATGGCCCCCAAGTGCTTGTGTGCATACTCCTAATGAGACAACAGATGGTGTCTTGGGGGATCTCTGAGCTCCTGGACAGTCTGAAGTGAAACCTGTCGGTGTCGGATGGACTAGAATGTAATGTCCCAGAGGTGTTCTGTTGGATTGAGGTCAGGCGAGTGTGAGGGCCAGTCAGTATTTTCAATTCATTCATTCTCCAGGAATTGCCTGAATACTCTCGCCATATGAGGCCAGGCATTGTCGTACACCAGGAGGAACCCAAGACCCCTTGCACCAGCATAGAGTCTGACAATGGGTCGAAGGATTTCATGCTGAACGATGTTACAGGTAGCATAACGTTCTTTCACATCTGTCACATGTGCTCAGGGTGAACTTGCTCTCACCTGTGAAAAGCACAGGTCGCCAGTGGTGGACCTGCCAGTTCTAGTATTCTACGGCAAATGCCAATTGAGCTCAACGGTGCCAGGCAGTGTGCACAGGCCGAGTAGAGGACATTGGGCCCTCAGGCCACCCTCATGAAGTCTGTTTCTGATTGTTTGGTCAGAGACATTCCCACCAGTGGCCTGCTGGAGGTCATTTTGTAGGGCTCTGGCAGTGCTCATCCTGTTCCTACTTGCCCAAAGGAGCAGATACCGGTCCTGCTGATGGGTTAAGGACCTTCTACGGCCCTGTCCAGCTCTCCTAGAGTAACTGCCTGTCTCCTGGAATCTCCTCCATGCCTTTCTGGCAATGGCATGTATTGATGTGCCATCCTGGAGAAGTTGGACTACCTGTGCAACCTCTATAGGGTTCGGGTATCGCCTCACGCTACCAGTAGTGATACTGACCGTAGCCAAATGCAAAACAAGTGAGAAAACAGTCAGAAACGATGAGGAGGGAAAAATATCAGTGGCGTCTACCTGTTAAACCACTTGTGTTTTGGGGGTCATCTTATTGTTGCCCCTCTAGTGCCTATGTTGGCAATTTCATTAACACCAAAGCAGCTGAAACTGATTAACAACCCTCTGCTACTTAACTGACCAGATCAGTAGCCCAGAAGTTTCATTGACTTGATGCTATACTCTGATTAAAAAGTGTTCCTTTAATTTTTTGAGCATTATATATATTTGTTTGTTTATATGTATGAATATTTATATATATATTATATTATAAAAGAAAATCTTGAGACAAGACTATTGGTAAGAGATTTTTTCAAGTCCCGTCCTCCTGTTAATCATTTCCAGTTAACGGCCCATGCCCACACTCCTCTCACCTCTCATTATTGTGAGTGCTTTTGTCAGACACAGTTCCTGCGCTTTTAGCTCTTATAAATTTTAACGTTTTCCTCACTTTAAGTTTTGAATAAAAGAAGACTTATTATATCCAAATCTTATTGAAGAATTTCATTCCGAAGGATTATCAACAGAAGAAATGAGTACATGGGCAATCCTAGCACCGAGAAACGATGAAGTCAAACAGATTAACGCGAAAATTGTCAATTGGTTACATGGCAAATTGGTTAAATGCATATCAATAGACAATGCTGAAACAGTTGGTGGTGATGGTGTGGAAGATGAAAATATCAACTTACAATATCCCGAAGAATATCTACAACTGTTAACACCATCCGGTCTTCAACCAGCTGAATTACTGTTGAAAGAAGTATGTATCGTAATGTTATTGCGTAATTTATGTATGAGTGATGGGCTATGCAATAGGACAAGATTAGTTGTATTCAAAATTGGTTGAACAATTCTGACATGTAAAATTTTAACAGGCAACAAGAAAGTTAATGTAGTACATTTATCTCAGATAGTATTAGACACCAATGGAGATCTTGATATGCCATTCATATTAAAACATTTACAGTTTCCCGTTAGAATAGCTTTTGCTATGACAATTAACAAATGTTTGTTTATTAGAGAGAAAGAAATGATATTCATTCACAGGCTATTATACATTGCGTTTTCACAATGTAAGTCCAAATACAGAATTAAAATTCAATGCAATATTGACGAAAAGTTATTTCCAAATGTTGTTTTTACTGAAGTTTTACAGTAGAAGTCTAAGTTTAAAAAGTATTTGCGTGTT
This sequence comes from Erpetoichthys calabaricus, assembly GCF_900747795.2. NCBI lineage: Eukaryota > Metazoa > Chordata > Cladistia > Polypteriformes > Polypteridae > Erpetoichthys > Erpetoichthys calabaricus. The sequence goes on from NC_041395.2 coordinate 328,127,149, forward strand.
AATTTCAAAGCCAAACAGATCGAAAATGTATAACGCAACGAATGCCTCTAACGTAACCTGAAACATAATTTTCTTTCAATTTATTATGTTTTACTATTTTTTACTATGGTTAATTACACACTCAAATGTAAAATAGTTAGTTCTATTATGCATATGTAACAATTCCCATGAAAATAACAATCTATTTAAATTGTACTTCCGCTTCCCCATACACGGACGGCAGAGCAGCAAAGTGGCTAGCGTGTAGCGCCCACCCGGGGGTTGGTGAGCAAAGCGAGCAGGGTGCTGTGGTGTAGTGGGTCCACAGCTCAAGTCAAAAAGGCCACTTTTTAAATAAATAGTCACTGCACTCGCAGCTTAGAGAGGGGCCGTGGTAGTGTGGCCGAAGCAGTTTCCCGGGTGATTTGTGATGCGGACAGTCCTTGCTTAAGTGCACGGGTGAGGAGCTATCCGCATCTGTAATTGTTGCCGGGAGCTGCTGGTTGCCACACCTGATCCACGTCCCCGGATCATATAATAGAAATGCGAGGCGGATGGGAAGGGGAGAAAAAAGAAGGAAAGTAAAAAAGAACGTGAAGGGAGAAGGAAGCTGGAAGGAGAAAGCCGGTGCAGGAGAGCGAGCGAGAGTAGGCTCACGCAGGCTTGCGCTGATTGCAGGCAGCTGGGAGAGGCAAGCCCGAGTGGGGTGTTTGCCCGGAACTCGAGGGCCAATGGTAGTGGTTGCTCCTGGTAAGCGCTTGTTTGGAGCAGGAGTGACCGGGAGAAGGTTGGCTCGCCACAGCGGGAGTCGGGGACTTGGAAAGTGGAAGCCCCAGCGTGAGCGTCCTGGTCGCCGGGGAGCCCAAGTCTCAGTCTGGGTGAGCAGAACCGGAGCCAGGGATCGGAAAGGCCACCAGACCAGTACAGATAAGAAGGTCAGCTGCATGTAGGGTGACTCCCCTGGCGCATAGCCTGGATGGGAGAATCAGGGGAGTCACCAGTAAAAGAAGGCACAGGGCTTTGTTTTAAAAGACTGCTTCCAGCCATTGTTTTAACCTCGGTTTTAAAAGGATTTTTTCTATTGTGTTTTTAACCTCCACGAGTTTGCTTGTTTTTATTGGATTATTTATTTGAAGACTTTTGAAGTACTGCACTATTTATTTGAACACTTTTGATTTAGTTGATTTTAATAAAAGCACCTTTGTACTTTTTGCACTCACTGTCCAGCTCATCGGTGACATTATTGACGGTGTCAGGTTCAGAGCTCACAGAAGCAAGATGGGAGCATGGCGCGGAACCCGCATCGTCACAGTGGCAGAGCCTCCTAGTATACATAATATTTATCTTACATTTAATAAAAAAATTAATCAGATTAACCAAAAACTTTAGTCAGTCTAAGTCCTAAAACAATTACTAAAACTGTAGTTGTGTTTAATTTGATGTCTGTCTGACAGTCTGCTGTTGGAATTATGTGTAACATTTTTAGGTTTCTTCAGAAAATGGAAATTTAATTTGCACCAAACACATTTTCATAACATTAATAAAAGATGGTAATACTTTATCTCAGTAATGTTCATATTGACTTGCTTTGTATGTTAAGTGTAGATTCTAATGACTAAAATTCAAATATTTCCCCAGTTTCTGAGAAAGTGGCAATGATCATCCAGCCTTGCTTATGGTTATGGGTAAAACAGACATCTATATGACAAAGAACTAACAGGGCTCTAAATGTTATCAGATAAAGGTCTTCTTATGTAAATCAGGAGAGACTGATGCAGTATGAACTGTCGCTGATGAAGATAGCTGTTTCTTCAGATCTCTGAAAGTTGATCTCACATGCAGCATTAATGGATGCTGAATGAAGCAAATTTTGCTCTGAGCACTTCACACAGATGCAGATGGCTGACTTGAACTGAGAAGTGTAGATTTGACATATGGCAACAAATCCGGATCTGTGTCACTTTCCTTGTGTAATTTCACATAGATCCTTGTGAATTACACAATTGCACTGTCTGAAACTGCTGCCTGCTTTGGAACTCTTTGGTTAGACTTGTTCTGACAACCCAGTTGTTACTGCCACATGTGATCCTTTGCACCACACTATTACTAACATGCAAGTCACTAAAGAAGGAACACTTTAGTAACAGATTTTTATTTATTACTGTACTCATTATTTTAAAGATTAACTATTCTTGTGAAAGATATGTTGCAAAAGTGTTTGCTTCATAATTTAAAAGTAATGAGAATTTACCATTTTCTCCCCAATAAGAATTCTTTTTAGAAGACTATACTTTCAGTCCTCTTCTTGTAGGATAATATGACAAAACATTTTTGTCTGTGCTTGCAGGTTAGATTAGGAACTGCTGAAATAGGCTGTGCCCTCCTGCTCGCCTGGCTTATAATTGAGAATATTATATTGTATTTGTGTATTCACATTTTTCCTATGGCAGATTTAAATCTGTTAATGTAGATATTTCTACAGTGATTTCCAGTGGTGTCTGTAGAGAATAGCTTGGAGTATTCTGATAGGGTTCAAATTGGAAATTAAAAAAAAATGCTCATTATCAGTAAAATATTGAAATCCATTTTACAGTGATGAGCTTTTAAGGTTTAGATTTTAAAAAGGCACTGCTATCTGAGGCAAGTCAGTGTAAGTAATGCTTTGACAGTAGAATCTCATCAAACTACATTAAAAACACCAAATAGTTTATTCAGGTTCTTATTTTCACTTAGCACACAGTTTAATTTATATTTCCTTTTTATGCTAGAATAACTTTTTTTTTTTTTCAAGACACTGTTTACTGTGGAACTACTTAGAGCACAAAAAGTTTTGCTTTTCCTTAGAGATGTGTAAAAATATCCTGCATAGTACATACAGTATCAAAAAGAAATAGATACATAATTTTAAGTTTTGTTTTTTTATTACACTGTTATTTGCTTCACCAGTAAACTATTAGAATAACTTTAAAGCATTCATTACAGGAATTCACAAAAATACACTATTCTTTGTTTCAATACATGTATTTTTAAATTGTTTAATATAGCTAGGGGTTTTTTTCTGCTCCCTGGGGCAGGTATGAATGGCTTTAAAATAAAAAAAAAAATCATATGACAGAGTGACATTCAAGTGAGATTTGGAATTTCAGAGTAATCTGAGATGTAATTGGAATTCCTGCTTGGGCAGATGCATCTGTGGTAACAATTATCTGGTTCATATAATCTCATCACTTAACATGGTAGCCTGGGATTCCATAAATATAAACAGTAAATGAACATCTGCTTTCTTTAAGTGAATATCTTAAAACAACCATTCAAGCAGTTTATGTTTAAATGAAGAAACACTTGGCATTGCTTTCCCATTATGATACTGTATTTTACTTTGAGTTGCTCATTAAATTTGCATTCAGTGTTTATTACTGCATAGGCACTAGACTACTTTAAAAAACTTGGAGTTATAGAAATTATTTTTTAACTAATTTTGGTAGAATTAATGTAAAACATTTGTTAAAGAGAGAAACAGGTCTCCTGTGGCATTTTCTGAGTCTCAGTGCGATAAATGACTACAATTTACCCAGAGCTGTGCATTTCATAGATAGAGATCAGAGGACATTTGATAAAGTTAAAAATTTATGATACATTAAGAAGAAAGATAGAAGCATGGTGAGTTTTTGCAATATACAGTACATAGAAAAAGTTTGTTGTAACATTGAGAGAAAATTTGTCACAAACTGTCTCTGTACAATGCTGAGAGCTGTTCTTGAGATGTATTGGAACCTTCTTTATTTATGAAAGAAAATAAAGCACAAAGTCTTGTTTAAAGTCTTTAGCTACTCAAAGAGTCATTTAGTAAAAATATGTATAATCACCATCATTGTAAACCTTGACAAATATTACAACTCAATTAAAATTACCATGTGCACTTACATGAAACATTAAAGTGAAATTACAAACAGAAGCATTAGTACTAGGGTGTTGTACCGTGTTAGCCATTATGAATGTAGAGAAAAGCCAAGCAAAATGACACCTTTTATTGGCTAACTGGAAAGATTACAATATGCAAGCTTTCGAGGCAACTCAGGCCCCTTCTTCAGGCAAGATGTAATCATATTGCTTGCATATTGTAATCTTTCTAGTTAGCCAATAAAAGGTGTCATTTTGCTTGGCTTTTCTCTACAAACAGAAGCATTGAAATTCTAAATTATCACTATGCGGAAAAACTGATACCAGTATTATCCCATGTAATGGAAAGCACCTGCATTAAAACCCACAGATAGCCACGTACTAAAATTATATTAAAATCCCATAATTTAGTATAACAAAAGAGAAGAAAGAGTTAGTTTTTATTCTTAGCAGGAAGACAAAAGTGGCAGTACTTATATAGCAGACAAAAGTCTGGCTACCCCTCAGGCATAGACAAAACTGTTTCCCCAACTTAGTCCTCAGTGAAAGCTGTCAATTGCCTGCTGTTCATGAAGGCTCTCTTGGTATCAGGTCCAGCCTCCTTTTATCTCATTCTGTACCTGAATTATTTAGATGAGCCATACATGTCTCCTGGAAGAGTTCCCTTTCACTTGTGGATGATAAATTCACTCAGCTACAAAATAAAGACTGATCAGCTCTGCTTACTATATAGGAACTGAAGTATATCAATGTGCTCAGGAGTCAGTCACAAGCAAAGCCTGTTAAACTATAACAGAACAGTTGTAATGGGTCTGCTCATGTAGCGTCTTCCTGTAGGAACTTTTTTCAGGAATGAGGGACTTTTTAAAATCACAAGACCTTTTGTAGCATTCCCAATGCAGGAATTCTGGCCATTTGTAGTTCATGGCAGGTCATCCTTGGTATTTTTTTTTTTTCTACTCTAGGGTATGTACTTTTCGTTTCACCAGGAACGATAAAAGGGTGGGGCTCAGACAATGAATCGTGCTGATTTGTTGACTACAATCACTGGTGCCATGTTACAATTCTGTTAGTACTTTAGAAAGTTATTGATGAAGATGAAGTGCTGCACTTTGCACCACATCACACTTCTTAGCTGCCAGCCTGGTGTGCTGATGCCATGCACTACATCGAATCAGTAATCTTCCTTGTGAAGTCAAGATCACTTGGAAGCAGTAAAGTGTGGGTGTATCCCGAGAACTCTCAAATGTGCCTCACTTTGAAGCACATCACTGTTCTTTGCACATTACATAATTTGCATAAAGGTTACAGTTCCTGTTGTGCAATGGGAACACAACACACAAAAGTGGGCTGGGGCCTACCTACATCATACAGGAACTCTCTGGTTCCTGAAAACAAAGTTCAAGTGGTGGAAAAATGCTTATTGACTGCAAGTTGCAAATGTACAAACAAGACTTGCTACCTAGATATGATTTATAATGAAGGGTAAATTAAATGATTCATGTATTGTCATGAACAAATGCAGCTAGTTTGTTTGGGATTTATTTTGTCTAAATGGTAGCAAGTAGTTTCCTGGTAAGGCATTTGCTTCTTTGGCTAGAAGATTTTGTGTTTGCAAGTATCACTGATTCCAACTATTTGACTGAATAGTGTTCTAAAATTGCATTTTTCTGAGATTCTTCACATGTGAGAAAGTGGACAACCTCCCAGATATAAAATGGACTACTAAAGAGGTACTGAGTGATTTGGAAATTGTAGAGGGAGAAGTACTGCTCACATTAAATAGGCTGAAATCAAACAAATCACCAGCACTAGAAAATATTTATCCTCAAGTTCTTAAGGAGGTTAGTGAGTGCAGATATAAACCTTTGATACATACTTTTAGGAAGTCCACACTGGGAATATTCTGAAGGACTGGAATATGGCAAATATTATCCGGTTATATAAAGGAAGACCAGGCTCCAAACAACTATAGAGCAGTAAGCTTAATGTGCATCCCAGGTAAATTAATGGGAAGGAATTATTAAGGAAACCATTGAGCAACACATGGCAAGAACAGGAGATTTACTGAATAGTTAGCATGGGTTTAGAAAAGAAGGGTTGTGTTTTACTAACATGCTGGAATTCTGTGAGGAAGCACAAAAGGATGTGATCAAAGTGGAGCATAAAATATTATTTGTCTTGATTTTCAAAAAGCATTTAATATGCTACATGAGAGGTTGGGCATCAAACTAAAAGAAGTGGGAGTTCAGTGTGTAGTGTGTAGATAGATGGGTGACAAACTGGCATTAGACAAAGGAAGAATAGGGTTATGGTACTAAGAACCCATTCAGAAATATTTATGTTAACAAAGTAATCCCTCATGGGTCAGTGGTGGGTCTGCTGCTAGTTTTAATATATATGAATGATTTGGATAGGAATGTACATAACAAGCTGGTTAAGTTTACAATTGATACCTAGATAAGCAGACTGGCAGATAATCTAGAATCTGTTGAATCATTACAGAGGGACTTGGGCAGCATACAGCCTTGAGCAGATTTGTGGCAGATGAAATTTGATGTAAGTAAATTTAAAGTATTACACGTAGGAAGTAAAAATGTTGGGTATGAATACACAATGGGAGGTCTGAAATTGAAAGTTCACTTTATGAGAAGGACTTAGGAGTTGTAGTGGACTTGTCACTATCAAATGCTAGACAGTGTTCAGAAGCCAAGAAGAAGGCTAACAGAATGTTAGGTTATACTGTATGTCACCCTGAAGTGTAGAGTACAAGTCCAAGGAGGTTATGCGTAAGCTTTATAAGCCACTGGTGAGGCCTCATCTGGAGTACTGTGTGCAGTTTTTGTCTATACATTACAAAAAGAACATAGTAGCACTAGAAAAAGTCCAGAGAAGAGCGACTAGGCTGATTCCAGGGCTACAGGCAATGAATTGTGAGGAAAGTTTGAAAGAGCCGAGTCTTTTCAGTTTAAGCAAAGGGAGATTAAGATGAGACAAGATCGAAAGGTTTAAATTTATGAAGGGAATTAGTACAGTACCAGTGTTTCCAGAGTGATTCATCTCGCAGGGCACTCTGGATATTATCGAGAGGAATCGTGGCGCACAGCTTAATGGCAACTCAGGTCTCTATCAGGAACTGAGAAGGATGGCTGCGAGGGCTCTGAGGGGAGATGAGGAGGCATTTGTTAGAGGAATCTGCGTGCAAGTGACACATCATCTATGGTCTAGTGACCCACATCCTGTTTACAGAGGAATTGAAGCATTACGCACTTCCAAATCTGTTCTTCAGAGAGTTCCAGTCAAGGCTGCTGATAGAACGGTCCTTACAGTTGATACTGCAGTTGTGACCTTCTGGACTGGCTACATTGAGCCTCTGTTTAAAGCTGATCCTCCGGCTAGGATATTGGACATCTCTGGCTCCACGGTTCTTGAAGTTGATCCTCCAATTAGGCTGCAAGGATCTGTGATATCCGGGGTGAACTTCTTCAGGCTGGTGTTAAGACTGTCCTACTGGCATTGCAAGCAATCTTTGCTTCCATTTAGAAGGCTGGCATCATCCAAACTGACTGGAAAACAGGACTTGTCTTCCCTGTCTGGAAGGGAAGGGTGATTGCCAGGATTGCAGCAACTACAGGGGGATAAAAATGCTGTTGGTGCCAGGTAAGGTCCTTGCTAGGGTCGACCTCAATAGAATCCGCGATCACTTGCTCACCTAGCAGCGACCTGGTTTTATGCCTAAGAAGTTTACCATCGACCATATCCTGGCACTGAGGGTTCTCGTGGAGTGCAAATGCGAATATCGTAGGATTTCTTTGCAGCCTTTGATGATTTTCATAAAGCGTTTGACTCAGTTGATTGAGCTGCCCTGTGGGACATCCTGAGGGTTCGCGGGATCCCCCCGAGGTTGCTGGATATCATGGCTGGCCTGTATACTGGTACTGTGAATGCTGTGCAGAGTGGAGGCAGAACTACTGCGTTTTTCTCAGTTGATTCTTGGGTTCATCAAGGGAGTGTTTTTGCACCTACTCTGTTCTGTGCTTGCATGGACTGGGTGTTGGTCAGGGTCGTGGGGTCCAGCGGCTGTGGGGCATCTGTTGGTGGAAAAAGATTCACTGATCTTTATCGACGATGCTGTGATCTTCACGAAGTCAATGGTGATTCTGATCGAGGCTCTCAAGAGACTGAGGAGTCTGAGTGTCTGGGCTTGCAAGTGTCCTGATAAAAACCAACATTCAGGCCTTTAATGACCTCTTAGGCACAGCCGTCAGCAGTGTGTCTGTCTGCAGAGAGAGTGTCAACCTCATCGAGTGGTTTACTTATCTCGGCAGTGACAGTCATGTCTCTGGTGACCGTTCCTGTCAAGTCAGTAGATGGATTGGAAGAGCATGGGAGGTCATGAGGTCTCTGGAAAGGAGTGTGTGGCGCTCCTGATATCTCTGCAAAAGGATGAAAGTCCAAGTCTTTAGAGTCCTGGTGTTTCCTGTCTTGCTATATGGTTGTGAGACGTGGATGCTATCCAGTGATCTGAGATGAAGACTGGACTCCTTTGGTACTGTGTCTCTTCGGAGAATCCTTGGGTACTGCTGGTTTGACTTTGTGTCGAATGAGCAGTTGGTCATGGAGTCCCGAATGAGGCACACTACCTGCATTGTGAGGGAGCGTCAGTTACAGCACTATGTGCATATGGTGTGAATCCCGAGGGTGATCCAGCTCACAGGACCCTCATTGTTGAGAACCGAGTGGATGGACCAGGCCAAGAGGACACCCACGTAACACCTTGCTGCAGCAGATAGAGGGTCATTTCTGGAGGGTGGGACTGGACCGCATGTCTGCCTGGGGGTTGCTAACCAGGAAGCTGAGCTGTTTCGTCATTTGGTAGGTACAGCAACGCGCTGTACCAGTGCATGCTCCGACCTGACCAGACTTGATTGTTACTTTCAAATCAGTTCATCAAGAACACGGGAACACCGTTTTAAACTTGTTAAGGCTACATTTCGCACAAACATTAGGAAGTTTTTCTTCACAGAGACAACCATAGATACATGTAAAAAGTTACCAAGTAGTATTGTAGAGAGTAGAACTTTAGGCACTTTCGGATCTAGACTTGATGTTATTCTGGAGGAATTGAGTGGATAGGACTGGCAAGCTTGTTGGGTTGAATGGCCTGTTCTCTTCTAGATTGTTCTAATGAATGGTAATGCATGTTTGAGCTCTTGAAACCTAATGAGAAGCTTAAATTTGATAATCTATTATATACTTGTTGAAAATAATTTTAGTTTGACACCAGGAGCCATCCAGTTTGTTTTACACGAAGTTAACCAATGCCAAGTTTATAGGTAGTACAAGAAACATGCAAGACCACTGACATGGCTTCTCTCTGTGGAGCTCTGCTGGTAACATCAACCCTGCAAATTAATAACTGGAGCCTGTAAATGAAAAAAGGATTTAAGTTTAGGTAATGTGCATTACCCCCTTTCCATTCCATTTATTGGAGCATCAGCACAAAAAAAACTGAAGCCTCAATACAACCTGATGTATTTTAGCATTACTACCTTACCAGATAAATATTGATACTTGCTTATAATAGCCAGGCAGAGATCACTACTTTTTTCTAATACTTTCAGCAAAGTAAATAGCCAGGTTTACAGTTTTAACACAAGGCTGAAGGCCATAGTTGGTATAATCAGTATCAAGAAGCTTGTTAAAAATTCCCCTACTGTTACTACAGTTCCTTGGAAAATTTAAATTGTCTGTACCTCAAAGAGGGTGCCACAAAATTTAGAGTAAAAGGAGAAATCTCACTATGAAATTCTGAGAACTCTTAATTAAATTCAATGCAGCACTTCAATCTGAGAGATAGTCTTGATTCTCCAGCATTGCAACATATAAAATCCAAGAGTGTTATTTTCAACTATTGACCTTCTGTTACATCCAGCTACACCTATAGAATGCATAATAAAGCTTTGGTATTTACAAACTGTACTAGTCATACCTCTGCTCAAGAAAAATAACCTTGAATGTTCTGCTTTTTAAGCAAAATGTGAAGAAAAAAAAGATAATTTTTTAAAGATTGAATACATTAAATCTTTCATTTTGTTGCAAGATGATAAAAAATTAACACATAATTTTTTTTAAGCCAGCTTTATTATTGTAATGAACTCCTATCAGAACTTATACATAAAACCGCAAGAATCTGTTTGAACAGCTTTCACCTCTATTAACATCATTACTGTACTGCTGCCTGTCCCCAAACATCCCTATATTTAATATTGAAAGTACTGGTGAGGCAACCTTTTGCTTTTATGCAACTTAATTTGGAATCATTTAGCAACTTCCTTGTTGTCTGTCATGTTCCAGCTTTATTTTAGAGAATATATGAACTTAAAGCCAGCTTCACAGGCGTAATTTAACTGCAGGAGAAGAGGCACACTTGCTGTGATTGAGCTGGGTGTGATCTGCACAGAACAGAGAAAGAACACAAGAACAAGAGAGTAAGCTGGCTTTAAAGTCTCAAAGCAATGTGCAGTAAGAGCCTTATGTGATCCAGCCAACATCAGGTCCCACAGAGGAAGCCCTAAATTAAACAGAGAGTGTGTTTAAAAGCTGTTTGCCTGAACCTTCCCAGTATATTTTTGGATTTTTGAATATTTGCATATTTTGCATATTTGCCTCTTACTAAAACACCCACTCTTTATTCCTCCAGGTTGTATACTTTAAACTTCTGGGGCTTCAGTGACAGAGAAAAGGACAACGCCCTGAAAATATAAAAAGCTAAAATAGCTGTTATCCATTCAGGATCTCAGTAGGACAAGGCAACTGACTCTTAACATTTGTACATTGTATTGAAAGCGGCAACAGAAGAGACAGAAAGACATACACATCTACTACTGCACCCACTTGCCTCCATTTATTTGAGAATTGCTTCTATCTGCTACAATATCATTTGTATCATTTTGATTATTGCATCACTATATGACATAATAACAGCAAATAGAGTTTGGATAAGCATTGTGTTCTATAAAGCACTGCAGGTATATTCTGGCTGTGACGATGCAGGTCCGCTCCATGCTCCCATCTTCTTTACAGGAGCCCTGAACCCGACACCGTCGGTAATGTCACTGAGATGAGCTGACATATGAGGACAATTCACTAATGAAGCCAGGGGATATTTCCATAAAGTGACAAAGTGCTTTTATTAAAACAATAATCAGTGTCCAAAGTGCAGTGCATCAGGTTCAATAAATAAATCATAAAACAAAGTGTTCAGTAGGTATAAAAAAAAAACATAAATAAATCCTTTAAAATCCGAGGTTAAAAAATGCAGAAGTTAAAATGCAGTCTCTCTCTCATTCTTCTCGGCTCACCCTTTGCTCCCGCAGCCGGCGGAGACCCAACAGCCACAAGCTCCTTTCGGCTCTCCTCCCTTCATCCTTCGCGCTCCTGTAGTCGCTCCTCAGATCCTTCGGGAGGACACTTGCCTTTCTCACTCCACTCACTCGAACATTCAATGGGGTAGACTAGCCCCTAGAGTGCCACAACCAAACACTCCTACGCAGGGTCCCAGCTCGTGCCGTCTCCTGCTTCTAGGTGGCCAGATCATCTTGCTTAGACTGCTCTTTCCCATCCTTTAACCTCCTTTCTCTCTCTTTCTCCTCTCCTCTATCCATCTATATCACCCCCTTTCCTGCTGTCGATCCGTATATATAGCCCCATCTCCCCGCGCCTTTGTGGCCGCAGCACCTTAATCACACGCCGCAGGAAGCCAATGAAGCAATTGAGAATGAACGGACCCACACGTGCAGCTGCAACTCGTTCCAACTAACTCATTAACTCCCCACGGTCGTGCAGTCGCGCCCATGGAGAACGACACGGCTATACGGATTAAACCCCGGCCTTTTTTTTTTTCCCCCGTGGACCTGCTATACCACACTGGCATGTTTGCATTTCCAATTAGAATGTTAACTTCCTTTTGTTATTTGTTTAGACATGCAGTCAAAAGGTGGATGCTGTGCAGCATCGTCCATGCTCCTACTGGTGTTATAAGGCAGATTTACTATTTCAGGTATTTTAAGTACTGAAATGTCAAATGTTTTCTATATTACTGGTGATGGCAATCCACTCTTCAAAGGTGTTAACGTTTCAAAGAGTTGCAATATTTTAAATATTACAGTTTTACCCACACTGTGTGAGAGTGAAATATAAATGGTTTTAAAAAACACACTGACAGATGCTATTTTCTGCAAAATGTGCCTACTCTTACCCGAAATGTAGTGTGCAAACTACATTAATAAAAGTATTCTGTGTGGCTGGTCTGATATTGCTTCTCATTCTTCTGTGACTCAATTATGTCAGACTTCATGGTTAGCATGCAGATTTTCTTATACTCATCTGATTTTACAAATGTTTAAAGGAAAATGTCATACCATGTTTAAGTCACAGTTCTTAGTACCGCAGTTTATTGTATCGTTTCTCTCTTATTGAATTATGGTGTTTCTTTCAAAAATGTTGCATTTTTATTTGATAGTTTTTCTCTGCATTAATTATTAGTAATTAATAATTAATAATTTTTATTATTATTTTGGAAACTGTCTGATTGGTATCTTTTGTCAGTTGAACGAAGATTTACTTTTTGTTTTTTCAACTGAAATCAAAAAAGTCTTTCTGATCTTGATTTAAGAACAGTTTAGTGACCTCAGCAACCACATTTTACCAATGTGAATCAAAAGAATCTGCATATAACACCTGCTCAGATAAACTAAAATTGGGAAGAGTCTCTGACACTCTCCAACTGACTTACATCCTCCATTCATGTGTAGCTGACACTGCAACCCTCTTTCTGTCCCCCCTCAGCTTCTCTAATAATATGTCTATTGGACAATGTTTGCTTCTATCTTTATTTCAGGAACATATTTTTTAGGAGATAGATATGACTTGTTCTGACACAACATTACTGTTCTACTACCCTGTTAGATAAATAACAATTAGTTGGATTGTAAAAACTGAAGAAAAGATAATTCATTAATGAGAGCACAACTAATGAAATAAAATAAATTGTATCCATTAGGCTTACATCTGTTGACTTATGCTTTGTATTGATTTTTTTGTTTTATTATTGTTATAGTTTTCTGCGACTAATTCTGTTGATGGTATTTTGTGAACTAATCCCCTTGCTATAGTCTGGCAATTTATTAGTTATTGCCTGTGTGATATTGACCTACCCAATATATGCATTTGTTACTGATAATTTTGTTGGCAATGAGCTATAGTTATTGAGGAGGTTTAAAACTAACCATTTTGAACAAAGGTTTCTGTTTTTTGATTTTTTATTTTTGTAAGCATTCATTGTTTCCAATTGATATGTTAAGATGAACTACATTTACAATCTGCTTTAATTATACTGTATAACAATCTAATAATTATGTGGTTTTAGAATTGTGGCCTGTCCATCCAGTTGTTACGTAGCCCAAGCTTTTTTGCATACTGTGACCTCATTCCAGTGAATTCATAGGCGCCTAGTTTTTTCTTGAAATTAAGGAAATGCAGTTTTGGCTATTGACCTGTGATCTAGTATGTGTCCTGAAATATGCCACTTTAATATAATGTCAATGTCAATTTATTTATATAGCACATTTAAACAAACATAGTAAAGCTGTGGCCAAAGTGCTTTACAAAAATAGAACAAATTAACATAAAACATAAATAGAAATAAAATATATGAACATAAAATAAAATAAGATAATAAATAGAAGTAATGTTATATACATAAAGAATAGAAGTAATGTAATATAATCACAAAGAGGAAGCCATCAGTATTACTGAAGGTCACTGAATGCAAGTGAGTAGAAATGAGTCTTTAATCTTGTTTTAAACAGTTCAATTGTAGACGACTTCTTTATATGATGAGGTAAAGAGTTCCACAGGCGAGGTGCGACAGCTGCAAAAGACCTGTCCCCCTTGGATTTACACTTGGTACGAGGGACAACCAGAGACAGCTGACCAGAAGATCTAAGCACTCTGGATGGCTGATGTAAAACACACAGTTCAGATAAATAGGCAGGAGCAAGCCCATGTAAAGATTTAAAAACTAGCAACAGGATTTTAAAATCAATTCAAAAACTGACAGGCAGCCAGTGTAAGAAGCTAAAATAGGAGAGACAGAGTCATACTTTCTTGCCCCAACCAGAGAGCGAGCGGCAGCATTTTGTACCAGCTGTAACCTGTGTATCAAGGATTTGTTAATCCCAGAATACAGCGAGTTGCAGTAATCGAGGCGAGAAAAAATAAACGCATGAGTAGCTATCTCAAGATCCTTAGAAGATAAAAATGGCTTGATCTTACCTAATAGACGAAGTTGGAAAAAGCAACTCTTGACTACAGAATTTATTTGTTTCTCAAAAGAGAGGTTACTGTCAAAGGTAACACCAAGATTGCGGACTTGAGGTTTGGAAAAGACAGAGAAATAGCCGAGAAGACCAAGACCAATTTGGGCATTAGCTGATAGACCCACTATAAGCACCTCCATTTTATTTTGATTTAGATCAAGAAAATTATTAGCCATCCAGGATCTTAATTCAGACAGACAGTTGTGGAGTTGAATTGTTGTAGAGTTGCAGACAGGAATATAAACCTGAGTATCATCAGCATAGCAGTGAAAAGAAATGTTAAATTTCCTAAAAATTGCTCCAATAGGGTGAGGGTATATGGAGAATAAAATAGGACCCAAAATGGATCCTTGAGGAACACCATATTTAAGAGGAGCAGTAGATGAAGAAGAGGAATTAAAAGTCACTGAAAAGTGTCTACCAGTTAAATATGACCTGAACCAGTTAAGAGCAGCCCCTTTAAGCCCAACAAGATGTTCAAGCCGCATCAGCAATATTTCATGGTCAATAGTGTCAAAGGCAGCGGACAGGTCAAGGAGGAGAAGGACTGCCGCATCACCTGAGTCAGTAATAAGAGAGATGTCATTGAACACTTTCAGGAGTGCCGTTTCAACACTATGATAACGCCAAAAGCCAGATTGGTAGATCTCAAATAAATTATTAGAGTTAAGGTGATCAACCAATTGATTACAAATAATTCTTTCTAGAATTTTAAGCCAGAAATGGCAGTTGGGAAATTGGACGAAAATTAGCTAAAACTCCAGGGTCTAATTCTGCCTTTTTAACACAGGGGCGGACTGCAGCATGTTTAAAAAATGAGGGCACAACACCCGAACTAATAGAATCATCGATGATGGCTAATAAGGGTGGGCCCAATACATCAAAGGCTTCCACTAGGAGACGTGGTGGTACAATATCCAGAGGACTGGGGGCTTGTTTAAGGGTGTCAATAGTTCTTTTTAGCTGTGAAAGTGAAACTAGATCAAAGGATTCTAAGGCAATGTCATGATTAACAGTAGAAAGTTCGTAGCCCGTTTGAACAATGCCACAGCGGATAGTATCAATTTTGCTGACAAAGAATGATAGAAACTGGTCACATGAATGAACAATGCTATTTGATCCCATCGCAGAGTGGGGGTGAATGGCCGCATTAATTGAATTAAATAAGACCCTAGGATTCTTTGAATGACGGGAAACTAAATCAGCAAAGAAATATTGTTTCGTTTTCTTAACTTCAGCCTGGAAATTGAAAAGAGAAGTCCTAAAAATCTGTTTAGAGACAATCAGTCCATCTTTTTTCCAACGCCGTTCAGCAGTTCGACAGGCGCGGCGCAGTGATCGTGTATTTTCATTAAGCCAGGGAGCAGGTCTACCCTTATTACTACGTATCTTGGGCGGAGCAATTGAGTCTAAAATCGTTTTACAGGAGGAATTAAATTTTACGACAGAATCATCGATATCATTATTTTGGTCATGCACATAAAGACTAGAGAAAATGGTTTTAAAATCAGATATAATAGAAGAATTTAAAAAGCGCGAGCAGCGTGGGGGACAGCTATTAGTAGGGACATCCACAGTAATATTCAGGTCCATCATTATAGAAAAATGATCAGTAAAAGAAACATCACATAAATCAATATTATTCACTGAAATATCACGAGTAAGGATGAGATCGAGGGTGTGACTGAGAGAGTGGGTTGGCGTATTAATATGCTGTATAAAATCAAATGAGTTCAAAAGTGATAAAAAGTCATTGACCAAAGGTTTCGATTGACAACAAACGTGAATGTTGAAATCACCAACAATAAGAACTTTGTCATGAGAGAGGGTGATATCAGCCAAGAGATCAGAGATTTCAGAAATGAAGGTATCATTAATTACAGGAGGTCTATAAACCACGGCAAACAGTAGAGAAGGGGAGCTGCACACTTCAAAAAGTTGGAGTTCAAAACTGCTAAACGGACCCCTTGTATGGCTCCGACACAAGAACATACTTTTAAATATAGTGGCAATGCCCCCCCCACGACGAGTCAGGCGAGGAGAGTTTAAAAATGAGTAACCTGGTGGAGTCAAGTCAGTAAAACAAGAAGAGTCACCATTTAAAATCCAAGTCTCAGTGATGAAGAAGAAATCCAGATTATTTGAGGTAATAAAGTCTTGCAGAATAAAAGTTTTATTAGACATTGATCTCACGTTCAAGAGAGCAGCCTTGATAGATGAACAGCTCGCTGCAGGATGAGCACGGGTGAGCGTGCGAAGATTAGCAGTGTTTACTACTCAATTGCAGGCTGAGGAAAAGTGATGCTGTCTTGAAATGGAGAGATTAAATCCGGTGTCCAACGCCCATGAACCAGTGATGGAGTCCTGAGCAGGAGAAGATGGGTCATAAACAACTCGCAGGCATCGGGAAACAAAGCTCTGGGACTTGAGTCGGCGTTGTTTAACGGCAATTCCTGCTCTTTTCCCACGACGGCAGCGTGTGCGTTTGCGTCTCCGAGGGGCATTCAATTCACTGATACAGGTGAACACCGGTGTCCAGGTGAAGCAGTCAGGAGATGAATAAAACAAAGGTGGAGGTTCACAAAAAATCCAACCAGGAGATGAAAATTGAGAGGAAAGCAAGCCAGAAAATATGTTTAGTAAAGACTCACGATCATAGGACAGTGGCCGTTGGGATAAACTAAAACATAAAAACAAAGTTAAAACATAGAACATAAAACATAGACTAGAGAGACGAGCAGACGGCCAGCCACACCAGACGGCGCCATCTCTCTCACTCATCAATATAAGAAGATGACATTTTTTTTAAATACATATGTAAATATTTTCTTCATCAGTTTATTCCAAATTGGACTCGTAACACGCTGAAACCTGTTAATTCATCAATGGAGTAATGGAGAAACCAATTCTGGAGTGGACTTTTGTTGATCACAGGGTACAGTTACTCACACTGAATAAATTAATATTAAAGTATTTGTTAATAGTACATTACATTTTTGAAAATTAAGAATTAATTTATTCATTATCTTAAGACACTTCCAATACACAGTTGCTTGAGGCCAGATACCCCCAGTTTAATTTGGTGTAAGCCATAATCTGATTGATGTTTTGTAATTTACAATAGAGTTACATATATTATGATAAACACTATTTTCAACTGGAAATATCTTTGCTTTGAGTGCTGCTGTTTGTTAGAAATATATGTATTTTTATTGTTTTTTTAAGTGACCTTAATATGTACTTTTCATTATATTGTGGTGGTAAGTGCTGATGCATCAGAGGTCCAAACACCTGGGTATAAATGTTGCTTCCTATCACAATCATGGAGAGTTTGCATCCAGAAAAAAATCACACACAAGTTTTATAGTTGCGTTTAACTGCAATATATTATGTAATTCTTCTCCAAGTACACTTGAAAACAAGCAAGAAATGATTTACTGTATATGAGTTGTCATTCAGACCAGAAATTCAGTTATAAAAAAAAGTTCTGTCATCTGGTGCTTCACTTAGAGTGTTCATTTTCAACCATGAAGATGGTGTAAAATGGAATGTTATTTTACTGACAAAACAGGGGGGTTTAAATGCCTTTCAGCAAGTCTATGATTGGTAAATGTTGGATTCTTTTATTTGCTTTAAATTAATTTTATAGCAAGTCTGTGTAGGAGATGGTTGCCAGCATGCAGTTACATTAGAGACCATTTTTCTTCCTACAGGAACAAATCAAGAAAAAGGAAATGACTCTTGAAACAGATTCAGTTCTGCATATTATTAATTTTCAAACACTTTTATGTTACAGTAGCCTCACGTTGAGCTAGGTCTCACTAACTGATTCAAGTGACAATTTTGAGACATGATTAGCCTAACCTGTACACACATAAAGTGAGTGACCGCTTTATTAGGACCATCTGCTTGTTAATACAAATAGCCTACTCCTTGTAACATCTAATCATATGGCTTAAACTCTGTTTAAATAGCAATGGATATGGTTGAGCAATTTAGTTTTTGTCTGCCGAAACATTAGAATGGATAAAACTTGGAACTTTAGCAATTTTGACCATGGTATAATTGTTAGAAGTAGATGCCCACATTTTGTGTACTCCAGTGTTTGCAGTTGATAGAGAATGTAGCAATTAACAAAAATCACAAAACAGAGGTATTAATGAGAGGTTAGAATAGGAGAGCCAGACTTTATCAAGCTAACATATACCTCTATCTCACTCAGCTCTAGGTGTAATAACAGTAGTTAGTTAGACTACCAAAGGTAGATGTCTTAATTTTCAAAATGGAATGTGTGTTATCCAGCAAGGTAAGGTCAATCCAACAGCATCTTCCACTGTTCTAAGTGTGTATAAAACTCACAAAATGTAAGCCATTGTAGTTTTTAGGAAATTGTGGTAAATTCTTTTGAAATTAATATAAGGGATTATTAACTGTATTTTTCTTTTGAATAGTTTATATTGACAAGTTTAAAAAGATGTACACATTTACAAATGTAAGAAATAAATATGACAATACATCATGTGCCATGTTCCTTCTCTCCGCAGTAATGTCAAGATAGTCCAACATTTAACACAAGAAATCCACCTTGTCTGGTGTTGGTTTCTCATCTCTAAAAGCTATAATTAAGCACAGCCCTTCCTACCTTCCATATCTGTTTGCACATTTGTCCATAGCCATACTTCCTCCCATCTGTCAATTTTAGACTCTGTTGTCACTACCTGCCAGTAGTCATTTGAAACCTATCCTGTAGTTATTTCTTAGTTAAGCACTTGAATCAAGTCCAAGTTTCTAATTCAAATTTTGTCTAGTCAAACTGTAATCGTTTGATTCTAATTTCTATTTTAGATATAAAATGATACCTTATGACAGCAAAAATTAAGGAGCTGGGCTTAGGCATCAGAAACCAGTGTGTATAATGTCCTTCGCCAAGCCAGGAGCATACCTCACAACATTCACCCACTGAAGCACCAGAAATGAAACTCACATCCAACTCTTTCTATACCATTACTCTTTCTATCCCACAGGTTATTAAAGAGAAATTAAATGTATCCTTCCACAGGAGGTTGCTTTTTGTCCACACTGCAGCTCACTTCACAAAGCAGAATCACCTTCCCTGAAAAGAGGTTCTCTGTTCTAACACTTATAAATATGTCATTACATAGCTTGAATCACAATTGTACTACAAAAGCTTCTTCACAAAACCCTTTGTTTTTCTGATTGTACTGCATTAAATGTCCACCTTAGAGCTTATAGGGACGCAGCAGAAGAGATTGGGATAAGGCAAAATTAATGTCACAAAGGTATACTAAATGGGATGAGAATATCAGGACATAACCTATCTGAGGCAAGACCTGAGGTGATGAGAAAAATCTTTTCTAGTAGGTTTCAGAGCTGCACAAAACTTATATAGTGCAACAGAAGAGTATTTGTATCTGGAGGGAGATCAAAACTGGATCCATAATTACATTCACATCAGTTCCAGTATAGGTAATGAAACTGAATTGAGAGGTAAATTGAGCATTTCCCCCATTAAACCATATATTGTGGTAAATATGATTACAATCCAAGGTGCTACCACTGACCAACTAACTATACAACATAAATAATAAAACTTTACAGAACATTAATCTAAATCACTGACAGAATATTTTTGGCACAATAAAAACAGTCAAACAAAATACATAATTAAAATTGCTTTAAAAATACAAAATTTTCCATTGTTGAAAACAATCTTGCATGTGGCTTAATATAGCCTCTGGTAATTAAAATACCCTAGTGTGATTATTCTGATGAGAAGAACATACTGTAGAAGAAAAATCTGCAATCCGGGTGTTTTAAGTTTGCATCCATACTGAAGTCTGTAGAAAATATTGTAGTGGACCATCTGAAGAAGATGTCTGATTTTATTGTACTGCTTTCAGAATCCATTTCTTATCTGTGCATCAAAGGAAGCAAACTATTAGGGGGCAGGAACTTGAGATCTAATAGATGCTATGAGACTAGATGATTTCCATTTTATCATTAGCAAACTGAGGAAACCATTTCAAAATATTTTGCTCCAAGAAACCTATTGCATTGTACCCTTCTGAACCTTCCTGTAAGCTGACTAATCTGGTATTATCTCTTCTCAAGCAATCATTCATCCTAACTATTTTGTTTCTTAAGGCTGTTAATTTGCTTTTAGTATGCATTGCCTTTGAAATGAAACCTTGCTTTGAATTGTATTGTACTTCATTTATATATTCTGTATCTTTGTACAAAACTTTGTAGCAAGAGTCTGCATGGTACTGTTCAGTATAAATGTTTTTGGACTCTTAGCTTGTATAAAGTCTCCACAGTGTCAGCATTAGCTTCAGCATTTGAAAGTAATTAACCACTCTGTTTTTTTGGCAAATTTAAAAACAGCAGAGTGATGTCTGTGGTGAGCATTTGCCATCACTGTGCTCAGATCTTTATGTAAACAGGAAAGTTGAGTTTGTCTAATTAGAGTAGATACAAAGGTCAGGTGGTGATCAAGTAATATGAGGCTGGGAAGCTAACTCATATTACATAGCAATCCCCTACAAGATGTCACCAATTTTATTTAAACTTTTTTTTTCATCTTCTCTTATACACTTGGTTTCAATGTCATTGTATTGTCAATATTTCTTATCTTACCTTCATACAGGTGTGGCTTTACTGATTGCTCAGGATATTCCAGTACACATTTCTATTCAGCATAAAAAGAACATTTGCTTGCAAACTCCTCCTAGCACAAAACTGATGCCATTGCAATATACAGTGTGTGTCAGCCGCAACATGAAGACTGTGCATCAAGAAGTGGAAAGTCAGTTATTGGAACAGCCACGGGCACTGCCAAATACTAACATCCTAAGGTAACAAAGATCATTTTTTATGAAAAATTTTTACTGTGACAAGTATTTGTTTTTTAATGCAGTAGATTTAGAAGAAATGAATACCACCTTAATAAAGAATGTAAATACTGATAGGCATGGTATCAGATAAACATTAGAGAAAGTGTTTAATATACCAGTTAGTATACTATAGGATACTAGAAGTTGTGTGTTAGGTGCCTGGCTGGCAAGTCTTTTCCGTGAAAAGGACTCAATCAGGATAGTGTAAGCCTGCTTGAATCCTCAGAAGAAGCCTCCAGAAAATTTTGGAAGTTACATTTTTAGCAGTAGAGTTGAGAGATGAAGTCACCATCTTTCCATTATTTTCTCCAAGTACTCTGGATTTCCTCCCTCACCCCAAAACTGGCATGTTATGTTATTTGGTAAGTGTTCTTGGAGAAAGAATCTATCAAACTGAACCAGATTAAATTTTGCGTGGTACACAATAGCACTATGGTCCTGCCTTCATTTTCCATTTACCTTCAGATTAGCCATTATTTAACTGAATATAGTTCCTCGGTTTAACCTTATTAGAGAAATTCTGCCCCTCCCTCCTCTGATCAGATACTGGTAAGAGGTTAGATACCTTCTCTCATGTTTTTTATGGAATGTCAGTAGTCTGTCAATTAAAAACTTCTTACTATATCTAACCTAAAGCAACCTCTGTCCCCAGAAGTGATTCCGAGGTTGGGGCAAAAGTAATCCTAACAGGAATGGGGTTTAGCTGCTTAAGAGCAACATATGTATTGTATCTTAAGTTAGGAGGTGAGCTAGGTCAAGATCTTTTATTAATAGGAGAATGGCAATACAAGAGGTGGAAAAATGCTTTTGGATAGTACTTTGAAGTGGACAAGTGGGCCAGCCATCTCATCTTTGAAGGGTAGAATCAGAAGGGCAGCACATTTGTTGTTCCCTTACTTTTTTATCTCCATTCATCCATCACTGACAATATTGTGTTTTGTCCTGTTCTCGTTCCTGGTTTGCCTGCACAGTTACTGAACACAATCTACCATCAACTGTCACATTCTGTTGTAGAGCAACCAAGGGTAACCAGTTTAGGTCACTGTGGGCCTTGTACCTGTTTTTTTTCTGGGCAGTTGGCTGGCTTTCAACTAACCAGCAATTACACTGATCCAACTTAGGGTTAGCAGCCTCTCGGCTTACTTACTCTTGTGGCAATAGTGGCTGCCTTGCTTCCATGTCAAGTCCTTCTACAGCCGCTTATATGCGGCACCTATTGACTGTGAAATGTGAAGCTGCATGAGAAAAACTGAATTACTGATTGAGATCCCATTGGTTCCAGATATCTAGTGTTTCATTTTTTGAGTGGTTCCTGAGTTTAGAGTTATTACATTCTCTGATTTTTGAGCTCTGGATTCTTTTTAATTTTGCCTCTGCATGTATGATACTCTGTAGGAATTACCAGTTACACCCCTTGGTGTACGTTTTAATTTACATTTTATATAAGGCCTGTGTTATTGACCTCATTTACTCACATATGATAGTAGTCTAGTGGACATCTATGAGCAAAATTTATGTTGGTTGATTTTATTTCTTTGTTGTTTTATTGCAATTATTGTTTGATTGCCTCGCTGTAACACAACAGCTGTCTGTCTTCAGGGCTAATGAGTGCAATAATTTTATCATCAGCAACTATAATAAAGTGCATCAAAGTATATTTTTCTATCTTTCTATCTTCAGTACAGTAAAAATAAATTAACTATTAGTCTTGTAGCTGTTTGCAAAATTCAACAGAATCACATTTTTTTTTTCCTTTAAAATGTATCTGGTATATGTCATCATCATCCATGTGTCATCCTATTAACTGCACAGACAAGTAAAAGTAGTACAATGCTAAGAAGAAACAATAGAATAAAATTTTTCTTGGCTTAGCCCCTAATTACTGCTGAACCTAGTGACACATCGACTGCTACTACTACTAATGCTACTAGTACTACTACTACTGCTCTTTTCTATTCATACAGTGCATCCGGAAAGTATTCCCAGCGCATCACTTTTTCCACATTTTGTTATGTTACAGCCTTATTCCAAAATGGATTAAATTCATTTTTTTCCTCAGAATTCTGCACACAACACCCCATAATGACAACGTGAAAAAAGTTTACTTGAGGTTTTTGCAAATTTATTAAAAATAAAAACATTGAGAAATCCCATGTACATAAGTATTCACAGCCTTTGCAGTGAAGCTCAAAATTGAGCTCAGGTGCATCCTGTTTCCCCTGATCATCCTTGAGATGTTTCTGCAGCTTCATTGGAGTCCACCTGTGGTAAATTCAGGTGATTGGACATGATTTGGAAAGGCACACACCTGTCTATATAAGGTCCCACAGTTGACAGTTCATGTCAGAGCACAAACCAAGCATGAAGTCAAAGGAATTGTCTGTAGACCTCCGAGACAGGATTGTCTCGAGGCACAAATCTGGGGAAGGTTACAGAAAAATTTCTGCTGCTTTGAAGGTCCTAATGAGCACAGTGGCCTCCGTCATCTGTAAGTGGAAGAAGTTCAAAACCACCAGGACTCTTCTTAGAGCTGGCCGGCCATTTAAACTGAGCGATTGGGGGAGAAGGGCCTTAGTCAGGGAGGTGACCAAGAACCCGATGGTCACTCTGTCAGAGCTCCAGAGGTCCTCTGTGGAGAGAGGAGAACCTTCCAGAAGGACAACCATCTCTGCAGCAATCCACATATCAGGCCTGTATGGTAGAGTGGCCAGACGGAAGCTACTCCTTAGTAAAAGGCACATGGCAGCCCACCTGGAGTTTGCCAAAAGGCACCTGAAGGACTCTCAGACCATGAGAAAGAAAATTCTCTGGTCTGATGAGACAAAGATTGAACTCTTTGGTGTGAATGCCAGTCGTCACGTTTGGAGGAAACCAGGCACCGCTCATCACCAGGCCAATACCATCCCTACAGTGAAGCATGATGGTGGCAGCATCATGCTGTGGGGATGTTTTTCAGCGGCAGGGACTGGGAGACTAGTCAGGGTAAAGGGAAAGATGACTGCAGCAATGTACAGAGACATCCTGGATGAGAACCTGCTCCAGAGCGCTCTTGACCTCAGACTGGGGCGACGGCTCATCTTTCAGCAGGACAACGACCCTAAGCACACAGCCAAGATATCAAAGGAGTGGCTTCAGGACAACTCTGTGAATGTCCTTGAGTGGCCCAGCCAGAGCCCAGACTTGAATCAGATTGAACATCTCTGGAGAGATCTTAAAATGGCTGTGCACCGACGCTTCCCATCCAACCTGAAGGAGCTTGAGAGGTGCTGCAAAGAGGAATGGGCGAAACTGGCCAAGGATAGGTGTGCCAAGCTTGTGGCATCATATTCAACAAGACTTGAAGCTGTAATTGCTGCCAAAGGTGCATCGACAAAGTATTGAGCAAAGGCTATGAATACTTGTGTACATGAGATTTCTCAGTATTTTTATTTTTAATAAATTTGCAAAAACCTCAAGTAAACTTTTTTCATGTTGTCATTATGGGGTGTTGTGTGTAGAATTCTGAGGAAAAAAATGAATTGAATCCATTTTGGAATAAGGCTGTAACATAACAAAATGTGGAAAAAGTGATGCGCTGTGAATACTTTCCGGATGCACTGTATACAATAAGACTAGGAAGCAACAACCACATGTATTTCTATAGCACATTTTCATACATATTACTTTGCTGATAGGAAGCATGTTCTGTGAGGCAGGTTTAATATGTATTTGTTCCTTTATACTGTTTTTCTGTAGAAGGTCATTATACTGTTCATAAAACCAAAAGAGCTAAACCAAAATCGAAGTTTAAACCAAATAACCTAGAAGATTTCTAACTGATCTTTTTGAAGTGCCTTAGTACAAGTCTTTCAAGGGACCTTTACATTAAGGAATTTAAAGTTCGGGCGCAACTTACAGTGCAATGGTGCTACATCTGTGCACAGTATACCTGATTATAAAATATCAGTATCCATAGAAAAACAGTTCAGCAAAATGTTAATGCAACAACATCACTTCAGTAACAACAAAATATACCAAAAATAAAAATTAATCATGTTGGAAAAAATCATAATAAAAACATAATAAGATAAATTACTTGTGTGCTCCTGACACATTCTTTATGATTTATGCATGTCTCTTCTCTTTCAGAATTGCAGCAGTGCCTCCTCCCTGCTTTCTTTATCCTTTGTGTTTTGCATTCTTTTCTACGCCATTACTATTGTCCTGTATTTTATAATTGCAGTTTCTCCTTAAACCATCATGTTGCTTATTGTTCAGATTTTACAGGGATGAAGCCACCACCAAAATTAGTCTTCTCGGGTGCAGCAATTACCTGAAAGGGTTATAAAAGATTATAGCTACCAAAGCCATGCTCCTGTTGAATATATGGCAAGGCATTTAGATAAGTACTTGTCTCTTGGAGTCTTTTTGTCCATACTTCAGTAGGACACCATTTTATGCTTGAAGTCTTTTTTTTTTTTTTCTCTCTCCCATGAATGACTGTTTTGGCCTTCATGTTTGGACAAGGCATACAGTTAGGTCCATAAATATTTGGGCAGAGACAACTTTTTTCTAATTTGGTTCTGTACATTACCACAATGAATTTTAAATGAAACAACTCAGATGCAGTTGAAGTGCAGACTTTCAGCTTTAATTCAGTGGGGTGAACAAAACGATTGCATAAAAATGTGCGGTAACTAAAGCATTTGTTTAACACAATCCCTTCATTTCAGGGGCTCAAAAGTAATTGGACAATTGACTCAAAGGCTATTTCATAGGCAGGTGTTGGCAAGTCCGTCGTTATGTCATTATCAATTAAGCAGATAAAAGGCCTGGAGTTGATTTGAGGTGTGGTGCTTGCATGTGGAAGAGTTTGCTGTGAACAGACATGCGGTCAAAGGGGCTCTCCATGCAGGTGAAAGAAGCCATCCTTAAGCTGCGAAAACAGAAAAAACCTATCCGAGAAATTGCTACGATATTACGAGTGACAAAATCTACAGTTTGGTACATCCTGAGAAAGAAAGCAAGCACTGGTGAACTCAGCAACGCAAAAAGACCTGGACGTCAACGGAAGACAACAGTAGTGGATGATCGCAGAATCATTTCCATGGTGAAGAGAAACCCATTCACAACAGCCAACCAAGTGAACAACACTCTCCAGGGGGTAGGCGTATCGATATCCATGTCTACCATAAAGAGGAGACTACATGAAAGTAAATACAGAGGGTGCACTGCAAGGTGCAAGCCACTCATAAGCCTCAAGAATAGAAAGGCTAGATTGGACTTTGCTAAAGAATGTCTAAAAAAGCCAGCACAGTTGGAAAAACATTATTTGGACAGATGAAACCAAGATCAACCTCTACCAGAATGATGGCAAGAAAAAAGTATGGAGAAGGCGTGGAACAGCTCATTATCCAAAGCATAGCACATCATCTGTAAAACACGGTGGAGGCAGTGTGATGGCTGCCAGTGGCACTGGGACACTAGTGTTTATTGATGATGTGACACAGGACAGAAGCAGCCGAATGAATTCTGAGGTGTTCAGAGACATACTGTCTGCTCAAATCCAGCTAAATGCAGTCAAATTGATTGGGCGGCGTTTCATGATACAGATGGACAATGACCCAAAACATACAGCCAAAGCAACCCAGGAGTTTATTAAAGGAAAGAAGTGGAAAATTCTTGAATGGCCAAGTCAGTCACCTGATCTTAACCCAATTGAGCAGGCATTTCACTTGTTGAAGACTAAACTTCAGACAGAAAGGCCCACAAACAAACAGCAACTGAAAGCCGCTGCAGTAAAGGCCTGGCAGAGCATTAAAAAGGAGGAAACCCAGCATCTGGTGATGTCCAGGAGTTCAAGACTTCAGGCTGTTATTGCCAGCAAAGGGTTTTCAACCAAGTATTAGAAATGAACATTTTATTTCCATTTATTTAATTTGTCCAATTACTTTTGAGCCCCTGAAATGAAGGGATTGTGTTAAAAAATGCTTTAGTTGCCTCACATTTTTATGCAATCGTTTTGTTCACCCCACTGAATTAAAGCTGAAAGTCTGCACTTCAACTGCATCTGAGTTGTTTCATTGAAAATTCATTGTGGTAATGTACAGAACCAAAATTTAAAAAGTTGTCTCTGTCCAAATATTTATGGACCTAACTGTATGACCGCCTCTTTGGAAAAGGTCTCTTTGAATTCATTTCTTCTGAATATTCTGTGTTTAAAATGATAAACTTCACTTTGTGTGATATCTGCAGTCATCTGTGTAAATTTTCAACAATCCATATTAACACATAGATAAACATTAATAGTATTTTCTTTTTTTTTCATTAAAAATGTATAGGTTACCTTTCTGGAAGATGCTTGCAAATGTAGATTCAGCTGCAAAAGTTGAAAGAGAGCTGCGAACATTTTTCAGCCGTTTGAAGCGACATAACCTGGGTGAAGGAGTAATTAGCATTGATGAACATTCCACATTGTTAATTTCTGACATGGTAAAGTTTATTTCTGTTTTTTTTTTTTTTTTAATTTAATTTTATTTTTATTTTTTATTTTTTTTTTTTTAATAAATGCCACAGTATACTGTATATCAGGTTGAGTCATGTGTTGCATTTTTAAGTTATGCATTTTTAAGATTTGAAACTTTGGTAAATGCAAAATCGATTTTGAGTATAAAATATTTAATAAAGATTGCCACACAGCAAGTCTTGATTTTATACAAAATGCAACTGAGATGAAAAATAAACATTGTTTCAGTATTTGAGTGCACAGCATGCACTCTTGCAGGAGAACTGACTTATTCATCATCACTAAGTATGTTGTTTTAGAGTTTACACGGGAAGTCTTTTGGTTTATAGGGTTGAGGCGTTAACCATGTCACCATTAGCACACACTACCTAACACTGAGGTAAGTTTATTATTTATGCTTTGTAAATTTTTACATCTTTCACTTTTATTTACAAGACTAGCTGTGAAATTTCATAACACCATGAGTATCAGTTATAGTGCAGTCGGTTAAATTGGGTATATCATAAGTACTATGTAACTAACTAAGTGCTTTTCTGTGTGCATTATTTTTCGGAGTTTTTTTGTTTTTTTTGTCAAGTCCTGATATTAGTGCCAGGCATTGTGTGGTAGGGGTAAAGACTTTGAACTTTGGACTTCAAACTTTGAGGTTATGGGTTCAAATCCCTCTACTGAAACTATGTGACCATGAAAAAATCGCTTTGCCTGCCTGTTCTCCAGTTGAAAAACAAAAGAAATGTAACTAATTTTATCTCAAATATTCTAAGTTGCATTGGATAAAGACATCAGACAAGTAATAATAATAACTTTATTAGGTCACTAAAGCTGCTTACACTTGAACATTTTTGCACAGTTGTCAATGAGGACAGCATTCTTGCATTAGATTAAGTCCTGCTTTCTTCTGCCTTTCTGATTGACTTGGCTTTTGTTGATGGTCATTGCAAACATAATATTACAGGAAAGTGTATTATTTTGAATTTTTACTCTCTAACGTGAACTAAAATACAGTCTATATATCATATTCATTACTTTCGAGGTTTAATATATTTGTATATTATTATAAAGGTGAGTTGTTATTTAGCTAGTTTTTGTGCATTTTCCTACTTGATGAAGGGTGTTCCCAAGATATTTTACTATGTATATGCAAATATTCCAAAATCTGAAAATATCCAAAATACTTCTGGTCCCAGGCATTTTGGATTAGTGAGAATCATCCTTTATTTGGTTTAATCACGGATAGGGTTAAGGAATGTGGGAAGAAATCAATTGTAGTAACCTTTACCACATTACTAGCACATACTTATTTTGCTTCCCACCTTCAAGTAAGTTAGTGGACTACATTTTATATTATCTCAAATTATAAAAAATTGAATGCTCTTTAAGCGGATAATGCCAAAACCTTTTTAAAACATGGCAAAAGTTCATTAATATAATTTTAGAATATGCATGCCAGGTCTGTGATTTTTGAAGCCGTTAATTTTTCTGTTATATTTTAAACGTTAGACACGAGCAGAAAAAATCCATCTTTCTTATTTTTCTTCTTTGCCTGAGAGGGGTTTAATCATTTTTTCTTATATATATATATATATATATATATATATATATATATATATATATATATATATTGTGAAAGCTTGAGGCACGGTCGTCCTCTTGAACCCTCAGATCAGACGTCAGACACCAGATAAAAATCCAATTATTATTTATTTTATAATAGTAATGTGCACTAAGCACCCTTCTCTCCACAATACTCATAAATAAATCAATAATCAATAAACCAATAACCAGTCCTCCACTCCCAGGCGCGTTGCCACCCTTCCACCCAGCTCAGCTCAGCGTACTGGGCTTTCCCATGGTCCTTTATACTCCCTGACCCGGAAGTGGTTCCTGTTCCACAACCCACAAGTCCTTATTACTTCCGGGCCAGGGTAAACAGTCCTTTTCTTCACCCCGGAAGCATGCCGTTTCTTCCTGTCATGGGATTATGACGCACTTCCGGGTTATAGGGCATGTAAGAATCCACGAGCCTCCCTACAGCGACTCCTGGTGGTCCCCAAGGCATCTAGCAGGGCTGTGCATAAAAACTACAAAGTCCATGAGGTCCTGCTGAAATTCGGGGCACTTCCACGCTG
Organism: Erpetoichthys calabaricus; assembly: GCF_900747795.2. Classification (NCBI taxonomy): domain Eukaryota; kingdom Metazoa; phylum Chordata; class Cladistia; order Polypteriformes; family Polypteridae; genus Erpetoichthys; species Erpetoichthys calabaricus. The sequence goes on from NC_041395.2 coordinate 328,156,958, forward strand.
TCGGGAGAGCTCCTCCTGGCGGCCTGGGGGTGAGGGCCGTAATATGTAGCCGGCCATCTATCACAATATATATATAATATATATATTCTTTGTTTACTCTGAACTTATTTTGAAGTAATTTGTTTTAAGTTTCTGTTCATCGAAAACAAATTAAAAATTGTAAAAAATAATTACAGATAAAGAAAGGAATTCAGCCAACCATTGTTTTTCAATCTGTTTAAAACATGACATAATGCAGTTACACATTGCATATCATACACATATATCTCAGAATGATAAAACTTTCAACAAGCAACACTTTTGTTCAGATTCTGACAAGAGTTGTATCATCAAGTTACTGCCCTGCTTTTATCATTTTGCATTGCCTGATAGTATTAGTTGTAATGTAAGAACCAGCACTTTATTGATATCAGTCTGTTGTATGCATCAGTGCTCACTTCCATAGCACCAGTTTGGAAATCTTGAATGATTTTAATTCAGTTCCATTTTTTTATTTAGAATTTTGCAATGATAAAAAGCTCAGAAATTTTATAGAGAACTAGCTGATTACCCAGTGGCTTCGCTCACTGAGTGCAAGGGAAAAAAATAAAATGTAGTATTTATAAAATAAGTTTGTTAGTTGCCAATTTTATTTTTAAACAAATAAAGAGCATTTACAATAACATAGAAATCAATATAAACAACATTATTAACATCATTATCATATGAGAATATGAAGTAATATATAAGAAGCACATTGCATATAAAAATAAATTTATTAAACAGTAAAATATTTTGATAAAAGAATTTGAACAACATATAAGAAGCGTATAAATTATTAAACAGTAAAACATTAACATTTAAGAAGTAAAGATACATTGAGTACTATTGCAGTGCTTTCGGGTATACAGTACTACATTTTTTGTTTGCCCATTACGTGCATAAATATATACATTTTTTGGTGTACCTACCTGAGAACACACGACATATAACTGACCGTGGGAGAAGCATGGATTTTAAACACGCGTTGAGTTCATCCGCTGGTGTCCCTCGTGGAATAACTGGTAATGTTTGACGAAAATCTCCTGCGAGTAAAACGACAGTACCTCCCATTATTTTGGTAGGATCTCTAAGATCTTGCATTGTTCGGTTCAAGGCTTCATAAGCTCTTTTATGTGCCATGGTGCACTCATCCCAAACTATTATCTTTGAATGTTGCAAGACTTTTGCCTTTCCAGAGCCCTTGCGTATGTTGGAAATTGGATTTTCGTCGTGAGCGAGGTTTAATGGTAATTGCAATGCTGAATGTGCTGTACGGCCTCCATCTAATAATGTAGAAGCGATTCAAGAAGTAAAGATACATTGAGTACTACTGCAGTGCTTTCGGGTATACTACATTTTTTGTTTGCCCATTTCGTGCATAAATTTATACATTTTTTGGTGTACCTACCCGAGAACACGCGACATATAACTGCCCGTGGGAGAAGCAAGGATTTTAAAAAACGCGTTGAGTTCATCCGCTGGTGTCCCTCGTGGAATAACTGTTAATGTTTGACGAAAACCTCCTGCGAGTAAAACAACAGTACCTCCCATTATTTTGGTAGGATCTCTGAGATTGTGCATTGTTCGGTTCAAGGCTATGGAAGAAAGACTTGTTGACCCGTAAAATGGAAGGAGTCAGAGTCTCACACCAGAAGAAATGTTCATAAGCTTTCTTTTATTGTTGCATACCTAGACTGGAGTGTCAGTAGCATGCGCGCTGACAGGAAAGAGTTCAGCTCTTTTATATCAGCTGATTGTGTGCACACTTTACAAGTTCGTATAAAGGCAGATTAATGCATGAGCCTTTTAGGGCTTAAAATAGACGGCGGTTACAGATGAGTACATAGAGTAGCTTATTCGTAAAACAGGAAGAACAGTTTATAAAAATACATTTCTGGTAAAGGCAGATTTCTGGTAAAGTCAGATTCTTTTGAACTGCTCACACAAGTTAGCATCAGTAATATATGTTAAAGGTCACATACACAGTTTCTGCAAACTGTCAAGCACACATTTTTTTTTTAAAAAATATAAAAAGGACAGTTATCTGTAAACTGAAAATTTCCATTCCACAAGGCTTCATAAGCTCTTTTATGTGCCATGGTGCACTCATCCCAAACTATTATCTTTGAATGTTGCAAGACTTTTGCCTTTCCAGAGCCCTTGCATATGTTACAAATTGGATTTTCGTCGTGAGCGAGGTTTAATGGTAATTGCAATGCCGAATGTGCTGTATGGCCTCCATCTAATAATGTAGAAGCGATTCCCGATAACGCTACAGCCAGAGCTATGTCACCATTCGCTCTCTCAGCAAGAATCGGGTTTATTAAGAACGTTTTTTCTGTTCCTCTGTCATATGTAATTTCCATTTCAAACACTCATACGTAATTTCCATTTCAAACGTGAAAAGAATAATATATGTGTATATATATATACAGGGTGGGCCATTTATATGGATACACCTTAATAAAATGGGAATGGTTGGTGATATTAACTTCCTGTTTGTGGCACATTAGTATATGTGAGGGGGGAAACTTTTCAAGATGGGTGGTGACCATGATGGCCATTTTGAAGTCGGCCATTTTGGATCCAACTTTTGTTTTTTCAATAGGAAGAGGGTCATGTGACACATCAACCTTATTGGGAATTTCACAAGAAAAACAATGGTGTGCTTGGTTTTAACGTAACTTTATTCTTTCATGAGTTATTTACAAGTTTCTGACCACTTATAAAATGTGTTCAATGTGTCAGGTCCGAGCATTCCTAGATGAACAGTTTCCTGGAAAGTGGATTGATCGTCGTGGGCCAGTTGAATGGCCCCCAAGGTCTCCCGATCTGACCCCCTTAGACTTTTATCTTTGGGGTCATCTGAAGGCAATTGTCTATGCTGTGAAGATACGAGATGTGCAGCACCTGAAACTACGGATACTGGAAGCCTGTGCTAGCATTTCTCCTGCGGTGTTGCTATCAGTGTGTGAAGAGTGGGAGAAGAGGGTTGCATTGACAATCCAACACAATGGGCAGCACATTGAACACATTTTATAAGTGGTCAGAAACTTGTAAATAACTCATGAAAGAATAAAGTTACATTAAAACCAAGCACACCATTGTTTTTCTTGTGAAATTCCCAATAAGTTTGATGTGTCACATGACCCTCTTCCTATTGAAAAAACAAAAGTTGGATCCAAAATGGCCGACTTCAAAATGGCCACCATGGTCACCACCCATCTTGAAAAGTTTCCCCCCTCACATATACTAATGTGCCACAAACAGGAAGTTAATATCACCAACCATTCCCATTTTATTAAGGTGTATCCATATAAATGGCCCACCCTGGTATATCTATACTAATAAAAGGCAAAGCCCTCACTGACTCACTCACTCACTCACTGACTGACTGACTCACTCATCACTAATTCTCCAACTTCCCGTGTAGGTGGAAGGCTGAAATTTGGCAGGCTCATTCCTTACAGCTTACTTACAAAAGTTAGGCAGGTTTCATTTCGAAATTCAAAGCGTAATGGTCATAACTGGAACATATTTTTTGTCCATACACTGTAATGGAGGAGGCGGAGTCACGTATCGCGTCATCACGCCTCCTACGTAATCACGTGAACTAAAAACAAGGAAGAGATTTACAGCACGAGTCACACGCGGGAACGAAGGTAAATGACGTTAATTTTTGACTGTCTTTTAATACTGTGTAAGCATACATATTAACACATGTGCAATTAAACGTGTGCATTTACGGGGTGATTTCTCAGGCTTAAAAGCTCGCCTTTTACTAAAAAGGTAAATGCAAAACTATTTTCAATCATTCTATGATCTGCTTCTCACAACTTAAGGCACCGTGGCTGATGGTAAATGACGTTAATTTTTGAGTGTCTTTTAATACTGTGTAAGCATACATATTAACACGTGCAATTAAACGTGTGCATTTACGTGGTGATTTCTCAGGCTTAAAAGCTCGCCTTTTATCAAACGCGGGAACAAAGGTAAATCACGTTCTTCACTGTCTTTTAATACTGTGTAACCATACATATTAACACATGTGCAATTAAACGTGTGCATTTACGGGGTGATTTCTCAGGCTTAAAAGCTCGCCTTTTACTAAAAAGGTAAATGCAAAACTATTTTCAATCATTCTATGATCTGCTTCTCACAACTGAAGGCACCGTGGCTGATGTTACGTCACTTGCTGTCCGACCATAAGCTTTACCTGGTAGATAGCCGGACACTCACTTCACTCCCTTTCAGGAATCGAACCTCTGAGGTTTTCTTTTGTTCTTAATTAAAATTTAAAAACAATACTTCACCGCTGCTAAGCCCCTCTAGCGCTGACGTCTGAGGTTCGATTACCGTAAGCAAGTGCAGTGAGTGTGTAATTACATTCACGGCATTCGTAGTCTGATTCACAATCTGATTGTATGGGTGGTTACTTCCAGGTAACGCTTACACTTGGCCACCAAGTCAGCTCGAAGTGATCACTCGAGTAAAGGCAGCTTCACAAAAAAACTGATCCTTAACAAACTGTTATTAGTATATTTTCCCTCAATTTAAAAACGTTTTATTTTCTTTTTAATAAAAATTTAAAAGCGGTACTTCGCTGGTGCGAAGCGCGTGGATTTGACCAACTGACACATACAGACATATTCATGAGTGCAGGTACTTCGGAAAGAAAGCACCGCGTAAACCTAAACTTAAAATTAACTTCATAGACCTACAAAAGGTTGCCATTCATTTGAGGCAAGATTGCTTTTGTTCTGTACAACTATACGTTGCATTCTCAAAAGAGTGTGCTTGCACGGCTTCGGATATATATATATATATATATATATATATATATATATATATATATATATATATATATATATATATATGTATGTCTATATATAAATATGTAAGTTTATAAGTACTGCCTTACTTCTCTTTAAGAAAGGAAGATGTAATGATACTTGATTTAAACGATTACATGTCTTCCTGGGTTTGCGTAGCTTATTCTCTAAAAAGGAGAAACCCTCATTTATAAAACTTTGCTGCAGATCACTTAGCTTATTGTCAATATCTTTACACGTTTTTTTAGCACTTATTGACTGAAACGTGCTTTCACGAAAAAAGTTAGGGCTTTGCTACAGGATACACCCTCCACAAGTTAAGCAAGTAAAAATAAAATATATATTTCTGTTTTATTTAAACCTTTTCAGTTCGTATGCATAGCCCCATTTGGCTGTTTAATATTTTTTTTTTCTTTCTTCAGTAATATTTAATCTCCTTAAAGAAAAAGAACATATCCATTTTACTTTTTTTCTATCTCTGTAGTAATATTTTACTGTAAAAGAATAACCAGTATTTCAACTTTTTATGTTACTTTATACATTTATTTTACACAATGTTGAAAAATTAATAAAAAAGCTACATATTTTGGCAGCTGCTGCTTTCATTTTCAATGAAATGAAAAAAGCTCTCCAAGAGAAAACGTCAATAAAGAAGAAATCAGAAACCCTCATTTATAAAAGTTTGCTGCAGATGACTTAACTGAAAATAAATGAATAGTTCCTATGTGTATAATACATATTTATCTATTTTACTTATGCCTTTATTCCACCAACTTACAACATCTGAGGTACAATTTGTTACATTACTTTTGTTTTTTGCACAACATGCAGGTGAAGTGACTTCCTCAGGGTCACACAGTGGTGTCAGTACCAGGATTTGAACTGACAAGCTCCGGGTTTGCTGAAATATTACTGAAGAAAGAAAAGAAACGAAAACGGGCAAATGGGGCTATGCATACAAATGTCCATCCGTCCATTATCCAACCTGCTATATCCTAAATACAGGAGCCACTAAGTAGATATGTATATATATATATATATATATATATATATATATATATATATATATATATATATATATATATATATATATATATATATATGTATATATATATATATATATATATATATATATGTATATATATATATATATATATATATATATATATATATATATATATATATATATATATGTATATATATATATATATATATATATATATGTATATATATATATATATATATATATATATACACAGTTTATATATATATATGTGAATGTATGTATGTATATATGTATGTCTATATATATATATATATATATATATATATATATGTAGATATGTACATTTGTATATGTATCTATATGTTTATGTGGATGTGTATATGTGTATATACGTATGTATATGTAGATATGTGTATATGTAGATATGTATATATATATCTATATGTATATATATGTTTATGTGTGTGTGTGTGTGTGTATATTATATATATAATATATGTGTGTATATATATCTATATAATATATATATATATAATGTATCTATCTATCTATATGTGTATATGTATGTATATATATATGTGACAGCAACACTCATAACAATGACAACACAATTACATTGACAATCATGTTACGTTATTTTTAAAATGTTTCCTTTACTTTTTCGTAACCTCTTTAACACACTACTTCTCCGCTGCGAAGCGCGGGTATTTTGCTAGTATATATATATATATATATATATATATATATATATATATATATATATATATATATATATATATATATTTTACTGTATTTAAAGAAAGAATTAACTAATTTAATCAGCACCTTAAGTGGTGTGTGGGAAGAAACCAGAGGAGAAACCCTCTACAAATACTAGAACTTGTGCCAGCTCCACACAAATAGAGATAAAGCCTAAAGTTTTATGTAAGATATTTAATAATAATAATATATTCTTTACAACTCTTCTCTGGTCTGGTTGATGTTGTCCTCATCTTTTGGTCTGGAGACAATAACAAATACTTTAGGAATTTTTGAAGTAGATAAAAAATTGTAGGCTCTCAGAAATTCAGCAGAGCCTCTTGTATTTTATATGGAAAAGTTTATGGGGTAAGATGAGGACTCAGCAAACAGACACTTGTCAGGGCATAAATATTGTTTCTTCTTATGGCTACAGCTGTGCTGTTACAGATTGCATTTGGCAGGCAGACTGTCCCAAGTACTCGGTAGTAATAGAAAGTGAGCAGACTAGTGAATTACTAGAGTGGGGGCTACTTGGCAGTCACAGATCCATTTATGAATGACTAACAGTGCTGATGAGCCACAAAGCAATATTAAATTCAAGCTATTCATACATTGCACTCTTCACTGAAAATATTTTGGCCCATTTAACAATAGTAAAGAAAAGCACAATACTATGTTATACAATACTGTACTGTATTATAATTGTATAAATAAGTACGTACATTGATTTTCTTTGTCTAGTATTTAAAGCATTAATGAAAGGGATACACTTTATCCCACCTACACTGAAGGGAGCAGTTAATCAAAGGTTTACCATAGTTGATAAGGTGATGTACTCCATCAAAGGTTGGATAGTGCAAAGTGCTCACTTTTCAATTTGGATGCTTACTTACTGCATCTGAAAAACCAGTAAATGATCGTAACACAAGGCTTGCAGAGTCAAGTTTTGTGTTTCATTATTAGAATGGATTTGATCTGATACAGTTATAAGTGATCATTTTGCTGGTACTAAAGGGATGCAGCTACTTCAGTATAAAATGTATTTATGTGCTAATTAATAAGAAAAGGCTTAAAAGAGAAAGTTAACATTTAAAGAAATTGCAAAAATGCAAAAGTTTTAATTTTGTTTACATATAAATATACTAGAACATATTTTTGAATGCATAATAAGAGAAGAAAAAGACAATTTAACAATTAAATTGTTCACTCTAGCTTGTAAATTATTTATTTGTGAAAGTAGTTGGAATGAAAACCCGCAGTCACAGTGTTACCCAAGGACTGAATTTCGGAACCCCTGGAATTAAACATATTTTTACAGAAAAAGTCTATCAGAGCCCCAACCTTAAGCACTATTGAGAATGCGGTATCACTAAGAAACCTTTTGTTACTTCACCCACACCTGTTTGTTACTGCATAAACCTTAGCATATCATCCAGCTTGCCAGTGCTCCAGTTTTTAAGCAAATGTAAATACTTGTTTTATTGTAACTTGAAAAATGACTTGCAATGGTTTTTAGGAAAAAATGACAGATGGAATGACTGACCAAACTAACTAACTAAGTAACTAACTAAGTCCACAGGGGGAAATTTGGCTGCTTAAAGAAGCTCTTTAAATAAATAAAAAGATAAATAAATATATACACAGACACATTATGGTCTGAATGCACACCAGAATAACTAAAAAGCAAGAAAATTAGAAAGAAAGAAAACTTCTGACTTGGCAGACACCGTCACAGTGACACGTTTTATAGGTGTATTGCTGGTACCCCCAGTAGCGTTCCTTTTGCTAGAACATTCATTTGCTCATAGTAATGTGTCAGTATGTCATAGAGATGATGTGCAGCATTGTTCATAATGGCACTCAGTTTTATCCTCATTCTCAGTTTTGCTCCTACCTCCACATGGCCCAGAGTGTGTCCCATAACTTAGCCTACTCTTTTAATTAGCTTCTTAATTCAGTGCATTCATTCTTTGTTACTGGATTTGAATGCTCTCTTTTTTCATTCAGGAGACATTTTAACTCCTTTGTAATGTAAGGATTGTTGTTTCGAAAGCAGTGCACTTTCTTTAAGAGCTCCACAGTGTTGACACAAAAGTTAATATTGTCTGCAATGCAGTGTCTTGAGTCTTTCAATATCATCCCCATGTGACTCACCCATCATATCCCAGTCTGTCATTTGAAAGCAGGCATTCAGAGCCATTTCTGCCTCCAGGCTGGTGTATTAGAGTCTATCTCAGAATCTTCAGAAACGAGCCAGGAAGAGGGCATCAGTCCATTGCAGAACTCATTAAAGCACATACACACACACACACAAATCAATTTAGGTATTTACAATTAAATTATGCTGCATGTCTTTGAGACTGCAGCAGGACAAACTCACACAGACACATGAAGAATATTCAAATTTCACATGAATAAGATTCTTGTGTGATGTTTGTCCAATAGAATTAATCCAATGTAAAGGACAGTGCAGAAAAAAAGTTTAGAAGATATACCAAAACTGCAGTGCATCAGTTATAAATCTGTTTTTTTGGTAGAACAAAAGAATAACCTAGTAATTTTTTGATCATATATCTAGTAAAACACACACAGAATAAAAGTTAGAAAGAAAAAACGTTTTCTTCTACAATCTTAGCTTTCTTGTGTTTAACTTTAGTCACTTTCTATATTTAAAAGTTGTGTTATTTCTCAATGGCAATTTTTCATAGGCGACACTTAGTACATTCAGTACATTCTGTATGTATGGTTTGAAACTGTTTGCCCACCATGCCTTACCAACTGCAAGGCACATCATAAACTGGAACTAGTCTATAGTCAGTGAGGCAAGAAATAATTAGAATATTCAATTTATAATTTAGCTTGTGGGGTTATAATAGGACTTCCCATTGACTACAGAATGCTGTAATAAAAAGGCATACAGTGCATTCTAACATAACTACGAAAATACTTCTATCAATGTAACATAACCTAACTAAGTAGCAGATGGCTGTTGCATAAAGTAAACATCCAAAAGGGAAACATTGGTTTTTATCCATCCATCCTCTTCCGCTTACCTGAGATCGGGTTGCGGGGGCAGTAGCTTGAGCAGAGATACCCAGAGTTCCCTCTCCCCAGCCACTTCTACTAACTCTTCCAGGGGAATTCTGAGGCATTCCCAGGCCAGCCGAGAGACATTGTCCCTCCAGCGTGTCCTGGGTCTTCTCCGGGGCCTCATCCCGGTTAGACCTGCCCGGAACACCTCACCAGGGAGGCGTCCAGGAGGCATCCTGATCAGATGCCCGAGCCACCTCATCTGAGTCCTCTCGATGCGGAGGAGCAGTGGCTCTACTCTGAGCTCCTCCTGGATGACCGAGCTTCTCACCCTATCTTTAAGGGAAAGTCCAGACACCCTGCGGAGAAAAATCATTTCAGCTGCTTGTATTCGCAATCTTATTCTTTCGGTCACTACCCATAGCTCATGACAATAGGTGAGGGTAGGAACGTAGATCAACTGGTAAATTGAGAGCTTTGCGTTACGGCTCAGCTCCTTTTTCACCGCGACAGACAGATGCTGCATCACTGCGGATGCTGCACCAATCCGCCTGTCGATCTCCCTCTCTATTCTTCCCTTACTCATGAACAAGACCCCGAGATACTTGAACTCCTCCACTTGGGGCAGGATCTCACTCCCAATCCTGAGAGGGCACTCCTCCCTTTTCCGGCTGAGAACCATGGTATCGGATTTGGAAGTGCTGATTCCCATCCCAGCCGCTTCACGTTTGGCTGCAAACCGATCCAGAGAGAGCTGAAGATCATGGCCTGATGAAACACACAGGACAACATCCTCTGCAAAAAGCCGTGACCCAATACTGAGCCCACCAAACCAGACCCCCTCAACACCATGGCTACACCTAGAAATTCTGTCCATAAAAGTTATGAACAGAATCAGTGACAAAGTGCAGTCCTGGCGGAGTCCAACTCTCACCGGAAACGGGTTTGACTTACTGCTGGCAATGCGGACCAAGCTCTGACACCAGTTGTACAGGGACAGAACAGCCCTTATCAGGGGGTCCGGTACCCCATACTCCCGGAGCACCCCCCACAGAATTCCCACCTCTGAGTCCCCAGGCTCTGCTTCCTCATTGGAAGACATGTTAGTGGGATTGAGGAGGTCTTCGAAGTACTCCCCCCATCGACCCACAATGTCCCGAGTCGAGGTAAGCAGCGCACCGTCCCCACCATATACAGTGTTGATACTGCACTGCTTCCCCTTCCTGAGATGCCGGATGGTGGACCAGAATCTCCTTGAAATCGTTTTCCATGGCCTCCCCAAACTCCTCCCACGTCCGAGTTTTTGCCTCAGCAACCACCGAAGCTGCATTCTGCTTGGCCTGCCGGTACCTGTTAGCCGTCTATGGAGTCCCGCAGGACTAAAGGGTCCTGTAGGACTCCTTCTTCAGCTTGACAGCATCCCTCACCGCCGGTGTCCACCAATGGGTTCAGGGATTGCCACCACGACAGGCACCGACCACCTTACAGCCACAGCTTAGGTCAGCCACCTCAACAATAGAGGCATGGAACATGGCCCATTCAGACTCAATGTTCCCCACCTCCCTCAGAACGTGGTTGAAGTTCTGCTGGAGGTGGGAGTTGAAGCTACTTCTGACAGGGGACTCTGCTAGACGTTCCCAGCAAACCCTCTCAATCCATTTGGGCCTACCAGGCCTGACCGACATCCTCCCCCACCATCGAAGCCAACTCACCACCAGGTAGTGATCAGTTGACAGCTCCACCCCTCTCTTCGCCCGAGTGTCCAATACATGTGGCCGCAAGTCCGATGACACAACCACGAAGTCGATCATCAGGTGCACATATGGACAACCCTATGCCTAAAGATGGTGTTCATTATGGACAATCCATAACAAGCACTATAGTCCAATAACAAAACACCACTCAGGTTCAGATCAGGGGGCCATTCCGCCCAATCACGCCCTTCCAGGTCTCACTGTCATTGCCCACGTGAGCATTGAAGTCTCCCAGCAGAACGAGGGAGTCCCAAGAAGGTATGCCCTCTAGCACCCCCTCCAGGGACTCCAAAAAGGGTGGGTACTCCAGACTGCTGTTCGGTGCATACGAGCAAACAACAGTTAGGACCCGTACCCCCACCCAAAGGCAGAGGGAGGCTACCATCTCGTCTACCAGGGTGAACCCCAATGAACAGGCTCCAAGTCGGGGTACAGTAAGTATGCCCACACCCGCTTGGCGCCCCTCACCGGGGGCAACTGCAGAGTGGTAGAGAGTCCAGCCCCTCTCAAGGAGACTGGTTCCAAAGTCCACGCTGTGCGTTGAGGTGAGCCCGACTATATCTAGCCAGAACCTCTCAACCTCATGCACTAGCTCAGGCTCCTTCCCCTTCAGAGAAGTGACATTCCAAGTCCCAAGAGCCAGCTTCTTTTGCCAAGGATCGGACCGCCAAGGTCCCCGCCTTCAGCTACCACCCGACTCACACTGCACCCAACCTCCTTGGCCCCTCCTACAGGTGATGAGCCCATGGGAAGGGGGACCCATGTTGCCTCTTCAGGCTGTGCCCGGCCGAGCCCCATGGGTGCAGGCACTCGCCATCAAGCCCGATCTCCAGGCCTAGCTCCAGAGGGGGGCCCCGGTGACCTGCATCCGGGCGAGGGAAAATGGCTTCCAATGTTTGTATGCATCGTAGGAGGTTTTCTGAACTGCTCTTTGTTACGTCCCTCGCCTAGGACCAGTTTGCCTTGGGTGACCCAACCAGGGGCATAAAGCCCCCGACAACAGAGCTCCTAGGATCATTGGGACACACAAACCCCTCCACCACGATAAGGTGGCGGCTCAAGGAAGGGACATTGACTTTTATGAAAAATGTAAATGTAGTAGTCCTATTCATTAAATGGTTTATATAATGTTTACTTCTAATCACTTGTGTTATACATTTTGTAGCTGGCTTGTTTTTGTGTAAAAAAAAAATATATATATATCTGTCCAAACTGTACATTAAAATGGTGAATTCTTAATTTGACTTTAAAAAATAGTACCATATAACTATATATACATACTTTCTTTGTAAAATCTTGTATGTATTATCCCTAAAGATGTAAATGGATTATTTTTCTTTACCAAATTTCTATATTTATTTCTCTGTTGAGTGCATGAAAAAATCAAACTAGCTTGGAGTGAAATGTAGTATTGTGTAAATTTCTCTTGCATTGTTCTTTATTATCACCCTTGAAAAATAGTTTTAGTAGCTCTGTGTCAAGAAAATTTAACTAAAAGTAATTAAAAGAAGAAAAAAAAATTCTATGTTGCCTGTAAAATTAGTACTGCAGTTTATATAGGGTCTTTAAATTGACTCCATATTGTTTTCATAGACAGTAAAATATCCAGTTTAACTTGGTGCTCTGCGAGGCTGCATTATGAAAAATGAGAAAAATTCAGCTGTCCTTTTAAAGTCCAAGTTTTTGCCTTTGATTCACTCCCTCATTTGAGGTTAAACCGATAGAAATATGAAACTTTAATGCTGTGCATATTGTACAGTACATAAAAAACAGCTATACTTAATTATAATCAGTGTGGTTATTCCATTCAGTAAAATTAATCTATGGGTGGGCTTGAAGTACAGTAAGTGGGTCCAGTGCTTTTCCGAGGTCTTCTAGGGTGTAAGAGTCTATTCTTGGAATCAAAACCAGGACCTCCTGGCACGTTGTCCTTTATTGCAAACAAAAGACCGCAATCCTTTTACATTACTAAGCTGTGGTGTTCCAACCTGATCTTCTAAATTCCAGAAATGAAATCCAGCCATGCTGGTCAATGTTGGATCAGTCTTTCTACTCTGAACTCCCCCCACCCCCCATCCTAAACCCTAACAAACCCCCCCCCCCCCCCCCCCACTAACATATATTAAATTGCATCCAAAGCACAAATCCTCAGTACTGTGGAAATGGTTCTGTAATTTGTCCTGATGCCCATTTCAAGGGTCCTCATAGCTTGTATGAAATTTACTTGGCTGGAACAGCTTAACTTATAAAATAGGGGTTGACATTACAATATGATTTTTGTATGCCTTAAAAAAATAGATGATGCTCTCTGTAAGCCCTGAATCGTTTTCATTTTTAATAGTGTTTTTTTCCTTTCTTCCACATAAATGCTTCCATATGTCAAATATCATTTGAGTTTTTCAAAGTGTAGAAAATGGGCAAAATAGGAGAATGATGAAGTTACCAGTTTCAATTTTCAAAGACTGCAGAGCATATGAAAAATTTTATAGATTTTTTTTTAAGATTCTTTCATGAGAACATACACAATATTCGCAAAAATGTGGCCACTAAAGAAATTAACTATCCAATACAGTTTTTCCCTCTAAATTGTATATTTTGCTGAATCATTGTTGAGTGTATATTGCATATGTACAGTAAGGCATATGCACAGAATGGTCTAAAGTTAATTTGTTTTATTATTTCAGAAGACAGCTTTACAAGTTATTTACAACATACACATATCCAAACAAAAATATCATCATTTGAAACTGACAAAAATCGCACAATACAGAACAAAGAATAAGCTTCTCCACCGGACATTCTAGGCATTTTATGCTCTTTATCTGGTTTGGTGTGCCCAATTATCAATTTTAAAGTAGTCTTGAGCTTCTCCTAGCTATGGTTTCACACTTTCTGTTTGGATGTCCAATCCTCTACTGAGCCCTGAGACCTAACTAGTCTAGTTTCTAAATTAATTTAGTTTCATACTAATCAGCTTGGACTTTACCAGCAAGATCATACAGTACAGATAAAGTTAGACTTGGGCATCCTGGTAATATCTGCCTTTACCAACCACCACGACATTCAACAGGACATCCCAGTGACATTGAATCAAATCTCAATGGGGATGCCCAATGTTGTACCTTGCATCGGACTACAACTTTAGTCACATTTACTGTTCCTTTGCATCTACAAATACGATTACGTCAGACTTTTCTTTACTAAGTGCGTTGAAATACAGTGTACAAAGCACCTATTGCGATGATCATGTCTGCCTGATGGGGTGTCCACATGAAACAACTCTGTGGCACACTTTTTCTCCAAGGAAATTTGTAAAGACTAGGGATATCAAAAGAACGTATACTTTCTGTACCAATCAATACCAATGTTCCCGAAATATTTTAGAATTTTTTCAGTATTGTTAGTATCGAATGACAGTCAGTACTGGACCTGTTTGTGATTGGAAGAAGACAAATTACTCCAGAAGGCAAAGTAATACATGAGAAAAATGTGAACAATAACTACATATAAAAATGGCCCACGGTAATGATGATACAGCACCGTATCTCCACATATCGAAAAGAAAACCAGAAGTACTTTGTCTCAAGGAAGGAGATTTTTTACGCATGACTGCAGGATCCATGCTTATTATTATTATTATTTTAAAAAGGGCTAAAACACACACAGGTTTTCGTTATTGCCACTTTTATCACATTACAGGTCAGTTCATAAATTGCTTTCATGCATGCTTTGTGACCACAATGAAGTGATTAATCAGATTGTGTTTTAACTGTTCAATTTGTAGTGTGTTGTAAGAGTAGACAAAATGATGGAATGATGAAGTGTTTTTAAATATTGTGTCCCATACAGATGCTAGGAAGAAACGGAGGCTTCACTTTCATTCTTTGTTTACTTCAAACATGTCAGTAAATGTACATTTAAGCATCCATCATTTTCTAATCGGTTTTGTACAGTTTGCGGTCACAAAGAAAATGTTGCATGCAGCATGTATTGTTATTCAGATATGACTGTGTGCACTGGCAGTACAAACAGCTGAGCAACTAATAGTCGTTGCAAGTTTCGAACAAAGTGGCTATTTGGCTTGTCTTCACCGGCAATGAAACGAGCTGCTCCAATTGTTAATACCACAGTAAAACTTATTTAGTACTACAAAGCATTTTGATTATGCCAGTCAGCAGGTTGGGCAAAACAACATACTTCATTGCTAAATAGGGATATTTATATGTTGGTGTGTGGGTGTGTTTGTGTGTGTCCTGCGGTGGGTTGGCACCCTGCCCAGGATTGGTTCCCTGCCTTGTGCCCTGTGTTGGCTGGGATTGGCTCCAGCAGACCCCCGTGACCCTGTGTTCGGATTCAGCGGGTTGGAAAATGGATGGATGGATGGAAGTTTGTATCATTCATTTCTCTTTTGAAGTCAAACTAATGTCTATTCATATAGACCCCAAAATGTAACAAACATAGTGATAGGAAGTGTCATGTGTGAAAGGTATGTTGCTGAGTATAATGCAGTCTACCAATTATACATCAGGTCCAAATAATATTCTTAATATTCTTCTTCTGAATTAGTACTCGGGGTAAGCAATATCAAAGTCTGATCAGTCATATAAGAAAACCACACAACAGGGTGTTTTACAGGAGTTCTGAAATAATAAATTAATATAAAAATGACAAATGATTTCATGCAGAAAATTAACTTTGGACACATTTTAAAAAGAAATAAATAAAGGTGGGACAGATTTGGAAAATTACCATTGCAGGTTTTAATGACATTTCAAAACTGAATCAGTTTCACTCATCCATTACGCTTTAGTTTATTTTCAACAAGCTAATGATGCAAATACAGATCATACAATAGGAAATGTTACAAACCTTACAGAGTGATTCTCTTACAAACCAGACAGATTTAAAGTGTTTCAAGTTATTTATATTAAAATATCCTGAATTTCGTTGTTACGTTGTTCACTAATTCAACAGTACAGATATAAAAATGTTTGAATTTGTATTTATAGTAAGTAGTATTTTCAGTTACTGGGGGGAATATGTCATAGAATTAATTTGTAATGTATACATGGCAAGATAAATTAGGTAATCTATGTTGATATCATCCTTTAAAAATCCTATGCTGAAATCCCCTCAAGATTATAAAATTTCCCCCTTTTTATTTTATACCAGGTGGATCCCTATGTTCATCACACATTAAAATTCAAGCCCAACATTGTATTTTGATATTTGTGAATGCCAATACTAGTTAATATAAATCAGGGGTGGGCAAAGTCATTCCTGGAGGGCCACAGTGGCCGCGGGTTTTTGTTCCAACCCAGTTGCTTAATTAGAAAACAATCCTTTTCAATAATTACATTTCATGGCTTGTTAGTGCTTTAACTCTGCTATGTCAAGTCATTCTCATATCCTAATTTTTTTTTCAATTCTAAGGATATCATCCAAATACTTTGAAGTGTAAAACGGATGGGTAATTCTCAGTCCTTCACTTTTTTCTCTTCTCTTTCCTTCCAAGTATTTAATTAAACCAAATAGTGCACGATAAATACACACAGGTGTAAAGGGTAAGAAGCAAAATGGATAACTGCTGGTTTCTTTTGTCATTTGCATCTTATTGCTAATAAGGAGTAATTAAAAACCGAGAATGCAGCCGTTTAAGACTTAAATAAGCAATAAGGGTTCAAAATCTTAATGAGGGAGATAACTAAAATGAAGCAGAAGTGTTTCTAGAGCAATAAGGGCTTCTTATTAAGCAATTGGGTTGGAACAAAAACCTGCAGCCCTCCAGGAATGGCTTTGCCCACCCCTAACATAAATGATAGTTGGGTGACTTCTTGATGGGTATACCAGTGTTATAAAGCTACTGTTACTACTCTGGCAGTATGGCATAGTTTTTGGCAGGCAGTGTGGTGTACTGAGTAAGGATTTAGACATCAATCCCTGAGGTTGTGGGTTCAAATCCTACTAATCCTGCAGGGCACTTTACCTGTCCATGCTCCAATTAGAACAACAAAAGAAATATAAAAAATAAATAATAATAATAATTCATCCATCCATCCATCCATCCATCCATTTTCCAACCCGCTGAATCCGAACACAGGGACACGGGGATCTGCTGGAGCCAATCCCAGCCAACACAGGGCACAAGGCAGGAAACAATCCTGGGCAGGGTGCCAACCCACCGCAGGACACACACAAACACACCCACACACCAAGCACACACTAGGGCCAATTTAGAATCGCCAATCCACCTAACCTGCATGTCTTGGGACTGTGGGAGGAAACCGGAGCCCCCGGAGGAAACCCACGCAGACACGGGGAGAACATGCAAACTCCACGCAGGGAGGACCCAGGAATCGAACCCAGGTCCCCAGATCTCCCAACTGCGAGGCAGCAGCGCTACCCACTGTGCCACCGTGCCGCCAATAATAATTCATTACATTTATATAACCAGTTGTATCTCAAATGTTGTAAGTCAACTTGGATATAGGTGTCAGCCAAATATCTAAATGTACTGGTATTTATATATTTTATATTCTATTACAGTTGAAGGCACAATATTGTTCACTTCAGTAAATGGAAGTATTTTAATAAAAAGAGGCTAAATGGGATGTCAGTTTTTGCCATTATATCAAATGTTATTTAGTATTGTGAAAGTTCATTGATTTTGGTATTGAATACTACAATTCTGGTATTGTGACATCCCTAGTCAAGACAGTTAAATTTATGTTGAGATATCTTGAACAGATCGCACTGTACACAATTTTCAAATTTCAAAATCTGTCATTGAAAAGCTTTTGCGAATTTGTGAACTTATATGTCTTAAAAACGAAGAAACATTCTGTGTGATTTCAACTATGAAATAGTGTACTGTTTCAATTTTACCTTGACAGCAATTACATCAACTTGTATATTTTGGATATTTTCCTGTTTTCTGCCTCCAATTAATGCTACTACAAACAGATCCCTAGGTCAAGTTAATGACAAACTAGAGTATGCGCACCTTGTGGGATGTTGCTGTCAGGGTCTACTTGCAAGTTTACGTAATTGCAATCCTCTTATCAGAAAGTTTAGTGCAACACATGCAGAAACTGCTTCATGATTCTTCCTCCTTTTGATGCATTAATTAGTAACTGGTAAGTTAAATGATCTTACTAACCATAAAAGTATAAAATGAAAGCAAGGAAAATATATACAGTAAATGAAGTAATCTATAGTGTGTTGACTAATCTGCATGGAGCAAATAAACATTTAGTCAGTACAATTTACCTTTCACTAAACTAAGCTCACATCTCCATTATATACACCTTATAATCCATCCATTATCCAACCCGCTATATCCTAACACAGGGTCATGGGGGTCTGCTGGGCCAAACCCAGCCAACACAGGGTGCAAGGCAGGAAGCAAACCCCAGGCAGGGCGCCAGCCTACCACAGGGCACACACACACACTAGGGACAATTTAGAATAGCCAATGCACCTAACCTGCATGTCTTTGGACTGTGGGAGGAAGCCGGAGGAAACACACAGACACGGGGAGAACATGTAAACACCACACAGGGAGGTCCCGGGAAGCAAACGCCAGGTCTCCTAACTGCGAGGCAGCAGCGCTAGCCACTGTGCCACCGTACCACCCACACCTTATAGTGATTCACTATTTCACTGTCACTGAAATTTACTATGGTGTCCAGACATCCTGGTAACAGAAACAGTCTGTATTTCAGGCAGTGCAAAACTATAAATAACTGAAGAGTATCAAAATGTTTTAACAGGCTGCCCATCAAATAAAGCATTACTCCACTTAATCAATCATCCTCACAATATATTTAGAAAAGTACAATATAATAGTCTAAGTGGGACCTTCTCATACCCCAGATCCCAGTTTGATGGAAAAAAAAAAAAAAAAAATACCACGGTCAAAATGCTGACATGGAAGTCTTAATTAAGAAATTGAATTAAATTTGAACAGCATTAACAGGACAACCAAGAAACAGACAAAAGCAGACAGTGCTGCAATTTATTTGTTTCTACTTTAAGCACTGTTGGCATCCTGGGTTTATTTGTGTTTTTTTTTTTTTTTTTTTTTTTTTGTGCCAATGCCCTGAACCATTGCTTTTAATGATAAGATAAAGCAGGCATACATAAATAAGGGTGCTTTTTAATTAGTGGGCATATATGTTACACAAATGTCAAAGTTTGCATCTTTGATAATCTGGTCGCTCAATAAGTTCCCATCAGAATGCTACATTCACCTAATATCCAGAATGGTCTATTGTAATAAAGTATGTCTTTTGCTTCTGTTATTTTCTAACACTTTTCATAACAGACAAGTACCATTTCATGAAAATTACTATGACCATACATGCTCAAGCAAAAAAGGAATTAATAACAAAGGTTTTCATTCATTTATATTTTATTTAGGGTATGTTTTCAACTGCAAATTGTCACTGGGTGCCAATATGGTGTGTATCTTTAAGTGTGTGTGAGTGAGAGTGGTCTTTGTTATGGACTAGAATCCTGTCCAGGCCTGTTTTCAGCCTTATGCCCAATCCTGGTGAGATAGGTTTTGGTCCCTTTCACCCTTCGATTTTAGTTTAGCACATCCTGTTTTTGACTTTTTTTTGTCTACTATAGATTATATCCTTGCATACTCGCTCACTTGTGGAAATTAAGTAGAAGTGCATGAAAGAATGAAATCAGAAACCACTCCTTTATGCAAAAAAATGTGAGAATCTGGAATAAACTACTGAGTCATGTAGTTGAAGCAGACACAGCTGCAAATTTTAAAGAAGTAACTGGATGAGATATTGGGATAGCTTAGCTATTAGCTAAACAAACTAGCATAATGGACTGAATGGTCTCCTGTCATTTGTCAAATTTCTTCTGTTTCTGTGTTCTCTCATACTGGTGTGTTCAAGTCTCTGTAACTCAATTCTAGAATATACAGAAGCACATGAAGAGTGTAATGGCCTATTTGTTTGATTGTTTGTTTACTTTATGATAGGTTTGTTGCAGTTCATATTAAATTGTATCAAACATATGAATTAAGTAGTAAATTTTTGCATCGCTGTTTTTCATCTCAGTTTAGTATCCACAATCTGGCACATAAATGGCTGAAACTGAATAGAAACATCTTTAGTTCTCATCAGACTTGTAGATGTTAACTTTCATAGCCTCCTACAAGTAAACATAAACAAGACAAAAAGCAAACTAGTTAGTGATTTGTGCGTGGTGTACTGGTTGGTTGGTTGATTGATTGATTGATTTATTTATTTATTTATAACAGATTTGTGCCATACAAGTCAAACTGTATCAGAACTATCAATCAAATCATCGATTTTTGCATTATTTATCATTTAACCAATGAAAGAAAATAGGCAGTGCAGTAATATATTCAGACAGATTAATGCAGATTGCAATTATTACTACAAAGAAATATAAGTTACCATGGAACTTTTATCAGTATTCAAGAACAAGTTTTCAACACATTTTCAAAGTGTATAAAGCTTTAATGAGTTGTTTGTGAAACCAGCATGTTAACTTCATATATACAGTGTGTGTGAAAAATTCTAACCACAGATATTGCTTGACATCCCTTCTACAAATAGAGCTAAGAGTCGAGGTTAAACTATGTACTAATGCATGTTGTATGGACTGTAACTGAGATACTTGAAATTCATTTCCATGTTAAAAAAAATAAAATATGACAGATTACTTTTTTATTTCTTTATTAGGTGTAATAGGATGATAGATTTTTTTTTGTATGATTTCAGCATAAATCATATTAACAAATTAAATTATAAATTGCCATGAATTGACGTGAATAGCAATGCTCAGTATATTATTGGTATTGTGAATACTTTGGATCATGGAGGCCCTAATAATTCATCTTGCGTCCTTCTGCTTATCTTGATTAGAATAGCAGTGACAACATGCTGAGCTGGACATGCAGGGGATGATATTCTCATTGACCTTTTGTTATCCCCCTGGGGAATTCCTTGATGCCCCTAGGCCATTGAAGAGAAATAATCCATCCAGCTGGACGTGAAAAGTGAAGCTGTGCTTGCTTTCAGTCTTTACCAAACTCCCCACTGCATAATGGTTTCCAAAATATGTTTTTTTTATTTTTTTTTTTTACTTTGACAGCCCAGTTTTATGGCAGTTTTCTCATACTGTTGGAGAAACCAGCTCAAAATTCAAATCTGCCTGCAACGCATATAAGATGATAACTGCGGGAGGTTGGGAACTGTAGGTTTTAGGATGGGTTTTAATGCACATTTAGGTTAATGCCAAGGCAAATGACTACTGCCGTAGTTATTACATGTAATTATTCCGATGCTTTAATGACTAAAATTTCTCTTTGTTTACATCAATGTAAGATTTTAATGCATAAAGCATTTATGTAAATACATTTTATTGTGTTAAATTATGTACTGTACTGTGTATTGAAAATTATATTGAATTTCAGTACTTTTCATAGTAGTATTTGAAATTTTGTAATTGTGACAATCCTACACCTAACATTGTCAATTGGCCTTAGTTCAACAATGTGATTAATGAATGGATAGTGTTAAGTTACGTTTATGTTAATCAAACTACTGTTTTTCCTGTTCGTTTAAACAACTCTGTTTTTTTGTTTATTTAGTAACTGCATTTACTTGAACTTGTCTTTGTACTCTGAGCCTGAACTCCATGAAGAGCTTTATAGAAAATTAAACTGAATTAATCTAATCTCTTAAACAGTGGTTAGCATTGCTGATTGCCACTAATGTTAGAATACCTAAGAAATGTGACCTGCATCCATGTGGTTTTCAATTTATGTTATAAAGTCAGTATGGTTGTAATCCTTAGTGATCCTTATTTAATATGATCTCACTAGGAGGGTATGCTGGCACACGCTGCTGCTTTTCTCTGTGAATAGCACTTTTCATTAAAATTTGCATACTGGGTCACTTTCGGCACTGTCTGTATGTTCTTCAACTAGAGAAATGAACTGATGCCCATGCTCACATGTAAGTCTTTCTTGGTGGCCCTGATGACAATTTGAGTGCCTTTTTTGGTGCGTCTTTGTTAACGTCGTCCCAGCCGGTTCGTTTTTCACATCCCCGGCTGGATTTATTTTGTGGAATGAATTCTAAGCTGCGTAAAGTGGATTTTAATGTTCTGCGTCCTGTACAGAGATTTACTTCACAGTCATTGGTTAAATTTGAACTATTTAACTCTCAATCTATCAGCAATAAATCCATACTGATTGAAGAACACATCAGGGAAAAAGGACTTGACTTCATGTGTCTGACAGAAACCTGGCACCAGTCAGAGGTTTACTCTGCCTTAAATGAAGCCTGTCCACTTGGCTACAGTTACTTGGAGGCAGCTCGCAGCACTGGGCGTGGTGGTGGAATAGCTGTTATCCACCGTCAGGACCTGGGGTTGTTCCCTATCTCGATACCTGCAATATCTTCCTGTGAGTGCCTTGCATTTAAATGTAAGCCCCCGTTTCCCCTGACTGTTCTCCTTATCTATCGACCTCCAAAACCCAATTCTGCCTTTATTCCGGAAATTACTGATCTTCTCACAACACTCTGTGCTACTTCTGCCAACATCATAATCTTAGGAGATATAAATATTCATGTTGACAATCCCACAGGTTATCTCACTGCTGATTTCCTTGAGCTGCTAGATTCTCTCAACCTACAACAACATGTTGATGTTCCCACACATTCTAGGGGTCACACTCTTGACTTGGTCATTTCAAACTGTGCCCCAATCAGGAATCTACAGGTATTTGATCTTGGTATTTCAGACCACAAAGTTGTGTCATTGGAGCTGCCCTTTTTCTCCTCCCGTATCAAACCAAAACGACAGATCTACTTCAGAAATCTGAAGAATATCAATGTGGATGCCTTGGCCTTGGACCTTACATTTCTCTCCTCTGACTTTATCAGCTCCCTCTCTGTTGCTGACCTTGTGGATTTTTACAACCAGTCCCTGAGCAGTCTCCTGGACTTCCACGCCCCTTTAACATCTAGGTCCGTCTCATTCTCGTGCTCAGCACCTTGGTATACCTGCGAGCTGCGAAAAATGAAGGCGGCTGGGCGTGTCCTTGAGCGGCGGCTCAAGGCCTCTGGGCTGACTGTCCATAAACAGGCTTACAGAGAACACATGAGAGCGTATGCAGAAGCTCTGAAGGTTGCACGGTCCAAGTTTTATTCCACCATCATCAGAAATGGCTCCAGCAACCCTAAAAAACTTTTTTCAACCATAAATCATCTTGTCAAACCTCCTTTACCTGCCCATTCTGAGACCACTGATGACAGATGCAACATGTATATCAACTTTTTTAAACAAAAAGTTGATAATATCCGTTTACACCTCTCTACCAAGGATATCTTGCCCTTCCCAACTGTTGACTCTTTGTCTGAGACCGTCCATCCTCTTTGCTCTTTCTCTGTTGCCACACGGGAAGAGGTGGAGGATGTCATCAGGAAAATGAAACCGTCTACTAGTTCCCTGGACCCTTTCCCCTCACCCTTGCTGAGGGCCAACATTTCTGCCATCTCTCCACTTATCACCAGGATAATAAATCAGTCCCTCCTGGCTGGCCATATTCCTTCTGCACTAAAAACTGCTGTCATCAGACCTCTACTGAAAAAATCCACCTTGGATCCTGAAGTTCTCTCCAATTATAGGCCCATCTCCAATCTTCCATTTCTCTCCAAAGTCCTGGAAAAAATAGTTGCAGCACAACTTCACGATCATCTCAAACTGAACAATCTGTTTGAAAAGTTTCAGTCTGGTTTTCGCCCTGGCCATAGCACTGAAACAGCCCTGGTCAGGGTCACCAATGATCTTCTGATGACGGCAGATACTGGTTCACCTTCACTACTTATCCTCCTTGACCTGACAGCTGCTTTTGACACAATAGACCATAACATCCTTCTTCACCACCTGCAATACACTATTGGACTCTCAGGAATTGTTCTAAATTGGTTTACATCATACCTGACTGGCAGAACTGAGCATGTCGCCCTTGGCAGCGCAAAGTCCCACACCCACAACGTCGCCTGTGGTGTTCCACAGGGCTCTGTGCTGGGCCCAATCCTTTTTACTATCTACATGCTCCCCCTTGGAACTGTCATTGGCAGACATGGTTTATCGTTCCATTGCTATGCCGATGACACTCAGCTTTACCTCAGGACTACTCCCACCTCCTCTACTGCTCCTCTGCCAACATCTACATTGTCTACCTGCCTGGAGGAGATAGAGGCTTGGATGAGGCTCAATTTTCTTCAGTTGAACAGATCCAAAACAGAAGCCATCTTAGTTGGTACATCACATCATCTTCGCTCTTCTACCATCACCAGTATTACTTTCTCTGGCCAAAATATTCCTCTTTCCACATCTGTTACTAATTTGGGTGTTAGAATGGACTCCCAACTTACTTTTGACACCCACATCAAATATCTCTGTAAGTCATCTTTTTACCATCTCAAGAACATCGCCAAACTCCGCCCATTACTCACCCTGGCAGATGCAGAGAAGCTCGTCCATGCCTTTGTCTCTTCCAGGCTGGATTACTGTAATGCACTCCTCATTGGGATTCCTGGCAAGAGTATCCAGAGACTCCAGTATATTCAGAACAGCGCTGCCAGGATCCTGATGAGGGTGCGAAAGTATGATCACATCACCCCAATCCTGAAAACCCTTCACTGGCTCCCTGTTTCATTCAGAATAGAGTACAAGGTCTCCCTTCTTACCCATCAGTGCATTTATGGACATGCCCCTCTTTATCTACAGGAACTCCTTACCCCCCATAACTCCTTACGTTCCCTCCGCTCTGTACTCACTAACACTCTTCAAGTCCCCAGAACTAAGCTCAGCAGCATGGGTGACAGGGCGTTTTCATCGGTGGCACCGAGGCTGTGGAATGCCCTCCCTGATTACCTGAGAGCCCCACAGTCGACTGAGGCCTTTAAGCGAAACCTAAAAACTCATCTTTTTAGAAAGTCATTTTGTTAAAGTATTTTATAGACTCTTCTGTTCTTTTTTTTAATTTTATTATTCTATTTTTACTCTGTAGCACTTTGGGATTGCTAAAATATAAAGTGCAATATAAATAAAATTTATTATTATTATTATTATTCTGTACTTTTTGTTGTGTTTTGTGACATTTGAGTGGATTGTTGCCACCTCTATCATCGGCTTTCCTTTGTGGCTTGTAGTGCTAGAGCAATCACACTTGTTGACTGCTCATGGCTTTGTGCTGGAACCCCTGAGCTCTGGTAATTATCTTTTTTGTGCATCCTATGTTATTTCCTATTTTTTAATTAATCAAATCTCCAGTGGCATTGGTTTGTGGACTGGACTCTTGCTATGTTATTCTCGCCATCTTACCTTTTCCATTGTGGTGCTCTGCTTTTTTGTCAGCATGCTATTTCACAGTTAAATACTTGCTTTCCACTACGCAGAAATATTCTTGCAATAAACTTGTGCATATTAAATAGTTTGTCCAGAGTAAGACGTCTGACCGGAATATCCTAAAAGGCAATGGTATTGTGAAAAATCTAAAATATGAACACCGTGGATCAGGACGTCAGCATCGCCAGGCTGCGACTGTGTAGTTTACAAGCAGCAGTTGTTCTAGAATCTGCTGTTCTGTGTCAACATACCAAATCTGCATTGTACTGAAATTAACTCGGGATTTGCATACAACAAACTCTCAACCACTAACATCGCCTTGTTTAACAGCAGATCTATCAATGGCAAAGCACTGATAGGCAAGTATTGTTAGTCTAGGCCACAGCAGGTCCAGCTCAGCACCAGTCACACAAAGAGTTCCTCAGGGCTACTTTCCCCTCTGCTCTTCTGTATCTACTTGCTTCCCCTTGGCTATATTATTCATAGCTGTGGACTGGGTTTTCATTTTTTCCTTTTTTTTTTTTTTGGATACTTCGGTATATTTCAATGTTAAAAGTGAAAGTTCTTAAGAGTTTTCTCAGCTCACAACTTACCTCAGTGAAATCAAAACCTGGATATAATATAAGGTGTTATATAAATATAATTATTTTTATTATGATTATTATTTAAAATTAAACTAACAAAACTGAAGTCATGCTAAAGGGCACTAAAGCACAGCTTAAGAAATTAGCTCCTTTTCAATCACTCTTGTTCTATCTACATAAATCACATTAAGAAACTTGCTTCCGCCATTGTAACATATCCTGTGTTCCCTCATTCTTCTCCTTTTCCAATGCTGAGAAACTTATCCATGCTTTTATTACATCAGATATCAACTACTGTAACTTCCTGGAACACACCCCTGCTAATCTGTTATCACACCTTCATTTGGTTCAGAACTCTGCTGGAAGTGTCCTAACACAGACCCGCAGCAGTGAACACATCACCTATTCTGCTCCACCCATTTGTCTTTCAGGATTGAAAATAAAATTCTGTTTATAACCTATAAAGATTTAAATGACTTTGGACCAGACTATGTCAGTAACCTACTCCATCACTATGGACTAAAGTCCACTGATTTTAGCAGTCTCGTTGTGCCCCAAACTAACCTGCGTTCTATGGGTGACAGAGCCTTCAGCTCTGTAGTGCCCAGACTTTGGAACAACTTCCCTAAATTAATTCCTTCAGCAAACAATCCTTAAGCTCACTTGTTCAGGAAGGCATTTAACTTACTCTGACATTCTGACGATTCTTTCTGCTTGCCCCCTTTGTCCAGATGTCCAGTAAGATTTGTGTTTGTAACATAAACTATGTTGTTTGTTAAAGGTTTTCTGGTAGTTTTTGTATTTTATTCTGGTTTATTGTTTCTTATTGTATTTTAAAGCTGGTATATCCTGCATGATTTTTTATTTATTGTTTGACAATATGTACCCTGTTGTTGTTGTCTTTTTCTAGTAAAGGTACTGCTTTATATAAAGAACTTCTGAATAGTAGTATTATACCTTTTTGTTAATTCATTTACTTTGCAGTTTATCTGGCAAAAAATGTGATATTAATATATTATTTCCTGGCAGGAAATATTTATTATTAAATTTATTGATGTCCTGCTAGGCCATTGTACAGTAAGAGATCTTATGGGTTCATGTTTTGGTAATTACTTATAAAAGATAGGATTTTTTTTTTATTATTATACTAGCTGTACCCGGCCACGCGTTGATGTGGCTCAGTCTGGTTAAATGGAAAAGAAAGAAAAGAGAAAGCGCACGTGTCTAATATGTTTAATTTCACAATGCTTGTGGGTATACAATATTTTTTGTTGTTCCATTGTCTGTGCAGATAATAGATTGTCTGGTTTGCCGACTCTACAACACGCAACATATAATTGTCCATGTGAGAAGCAATCCGTGTCTAGATCTAAACCGCACAATTCTAAAGATTGGTCCTGAGCAAGCAGTTCTTCCACCTGGTAGCAATATCGCAGCTATTCCGGACGATGCAAGAGCTAAGGCTATGCCATTATGGGATCGAATTGCTGCCAGAATCAATCAAATTAGGAACGTTTTACCAGTTCCTCCTGGCGCATCTAAGAAGAAGATTTCTCCAACCCCGTTATTGACAGTTTGCATTATTTGATCGTAAATGCCTTTTTGCTCAAGCGTTAGCTTAGGAATATTTGATTGCACATACGACAAAAGATCACCCGTGTTGTAATTTTGTTCACGACGCAATTCTACATCGAACGAAGCAGCAGCAGATCGATTCGGTGATGGCATTCCCAATTGATTGAGAACTTTGTTCGCGATTTCTAAGCACAAATCTTCAATCATCATCAACGCTACGTTGTAGGTTTCTGCTGAGAAATCCATGTTCATATTTGAATTTTCCTTGCGTATTCGACGGAAAATATCTTCAGCCATGTGCGATTTATATTTCTCCCATATCTCTGTTGGAGATGAATGAGAGCAGGCGGTCAATATGATTGCAAACAATGCACGAATTTGATTTGGATGTGACGTGTTGCACGCGTCATTAATGCATACATCCCAGTGTCGGTCATTCTCCAATACATTTAGAGCTTGACATGCACTGCGGAAAGTGGCATGTGTAACGCCGTTGACAATTCTCAATTGCTGGAAAAACGTTCGACCGGGCACATTTACCAACAGCATGGGAAGAAAGAAGCATTCAACTTGATTGGGATGCACGGTGCACAGTCTGCCTATCGTAGTTTCTTTGAATATGCCAGGTTGTCCGTCGACTCGCTCTCCTCGTTTGCGTCGTTCAAATGATTTTCTAATCGCATTCCTTGTGTAATACGTAGGCACTTCCGAATACAGCAGTGTTTTCGCAAACGCGTCATTTTGACATAACGTGAAGAAAGCAGCTAACGTTGTAGCCGGTGGATCTAGGGCTATTTGTTGCACATTTGGAGCTGTGAAATAAACGTGTTGACCATTTTCTAGATGTACTGCTAAGTGAACAACAGCTGGACTTCGTTCATGTATGGGAAATTAAAGAATTCGCCATACAGCTTCATTGCTGCTTATGTATCTTCCAGCCTGATACTGTGCGATTTCATCGATATGTATGACCGGCATTCCTATCACTTCTTTCTGGTTGCACGCCAAAAACTGCCATGTCGCTGCCTTTATTCACGTACTTACAAATGTATTTGATCAAAATATTGAAATGGAATCGTAAAATATTTAGTATAGCGTGTGTTGCTTTTACGTCCAACAGATGGCGCTGTGTTTTCAAAATAATCATGTTTTTACCTGTCACAAGTGTGACATCTATATAATAGGTATATAAAAACACGCACGTATTCGAATGCAACGTTGTGTCTAAATTTCAAAGCAATCGGTGAAGAACTTTCGGAGATTTAAGATTTTGAACAAACGAACATTTACATTTTTATTTATATAGATAGTTTAATTGCATAGCTCATTATTGCATGGCACAGTACCTGATGCACTAAAAATGTCATTTGTCAAATCGTTCATTTGTATAGGAATTAGTCCAGTGGATCAAGACTATTATTTTTAAACGAGTTCATCAAGAACACAGGGACACAGTTGGAAACTTGTCAAAGGTAAATGTTACACAAACATTTGGAAGTTTTTCTTTACACAAAGAACGATAGACACTTGGTTGATAGTAGGACTTTATGACTTTCAAAACTCGACTTGATGTTTTTCTGGAAGAAATATGTGGATAGGACTGGTGAGCTTTGTTGCCCTGAATGGCCTGTTCACATCTAGATTTTTCTAATGTTCTAATTAAAAAGTTGGACCTAGACCAACATATTTTCAATAATTATAGACCCATATCGAATTTACCCTTTCTCTCTAGCTTAAATTACACTTGACACATTACAATTTATTTGAGAAATACCAGTCTGGCATCCATACTGGTTATAGTACAGAAATGGAAGTAATGCATGTTGTAAATGTTTTAAATTAGTTTTATTTATTGTATTTTATTTACTTATTTATTATTTTGTTTTTGTTTAAAATTTATTTTAGCCTATGTTCAGCACTTTGGTCAGCGGCTGTTGTATGTAAAGTGCTTTATAAGTAAAGTTGACTTGACTTGACTAAATGAAATTCTGATATCCTCTAATGAAGGAAATTCCACTGTAAATATGATGTTAGACTTAAGCGTAGCGTTTGACACCATTGACCTTTCTATTTTACTACACAGGTTTGAAAATGACACTGGGCTTACAGGCAATGTCCCTGCTTGGTTTAGTTATTATTTATCAAATCGATTTCTGTACATACAGAAATGTGCTGACAGCACTCCATCATTATAGGCAAAAGTGAGACATGGTGTCCCACAAGGCTCAGTCCTGGGATCTTTACTGTTTTAACTTTACATGCTTTCACTGGGATCTGTCAATAGAAAACATAGCGTTACCTTTCACTCGTATGCAGATAACACACAGTTATACCTTTCTTTTAGACCAAATGACATTTCTCAGATGCTGTCCTAAATGTGTTTGTGAATTAAAGTAGTGGATGGGTAAGAAGTACTTGCCTTTAAACACAGATAAAACAGATGTTAATTATTGGAGAGAAAGATGCTGATACAACAATAGTTTGCCTTTATTTAACTCAGTTGGAGTCACCATTAGTTTTACTAAAACAGCCCACAATCTAGGTGTTATCTTTGACTCTAGCATGTCATTTAAAGCGCACATTACAAAAACACATTTCTTCTATCTTAAAAATGTTGGCTAATTAAGGTATTTTCTAAATATGCAGAATACTGAGATATTCAGTTGTGTATTTATTTCTAGTAGGATTGACTATTACAGTGAAGTGTTCACGGGATGTTCTAATTATTCTTTATATACAGTAGCTTTCAGTTAATGCAAAATGCTGCTACAAAAATTATTACAAGAACACAAAAATATGAACACATAATACCAGTTCTTAAATGGTTAAACTGGCTCCCAATTAAGTTTAGGGCAGATTTCAAAATCCTCCCTATCGCATACTATATAAACCCTTAAATGGCCAAAGTCCAGTTTACTTATCTGAACTTATCATTACTTACAAACCACAGTGCACATAAAGATCTCAAGATGTTATGATTCCAAGGATTGATAAAATAACAGTGGGAGGTTGAGCTTTTAGTTACAGGGCCCCAAAGCTGTGGAGTGGTCTGCCTGCTACTATAAGAGATGCCCCTTCAGTCTCAGCTCTTAAATCCTGGCTGAAGACTCACTACTTCAGTTTAGCATACTCTGACTAGAACTGCTGATTAACTGGGCATAATTCATCTCTGTTGTTAGTCATTAGTACAAAAACATAAGTAATATATTTATAATTTGTTACTAACCCTCACCTACTCTGTTTCTCTTCTCAGTACTCACATGTGGCACTTGGTGCCACTGCTCTACTGGCAAGTTGTTTGTAAAAGTCATCTCTGATAAAGGAGCTTTGGAATCATTGGGTAGAGGGGTCCTTTCATCAGATTGGCAGGACCAGCACTGATTCAGCTGTGGAATGGCCAGTAGGTGGGAGGTAGCTTGTTGGCCACAGTCTCCAGGACTGAACAAATCTGAATCCTCATATCTGATATAATCTGTTCTTGCATTTTGCGTTGTAGTTTGTACTATTACTATTATATTACTGCATTTTATTCTATTCCTGAGGTGGCAATGATTGGTTGGCCTTTTAGGTCTGTTTTGTGTATTCTATTGTACAGTATTTACCCCATGTCTTTGACATCCATTGCATTCCCAACCTACCTGGAAAGGGGTCTTTCTCTCAAATGCTTTCCCCAAGATTTCTTCAGTTTTTTTTCTATACAAGGGTTTTTTAAGGAGTTTTTTCTTGTTGTCTTAGGGAGTCAAGGCCAGGGGGCTGTCAAAAAACAGGGCCAAATGTTCTCTTGTGACAATAGTTTTAATAGTTCAATAAAAATGTTTAAACTTCATTCTTTCATGATTACTTTAATCTCTGAACAAATACTTTATACTTAAAACAGAAAATTATCACAATTTAAATGGCAATTTTAGTTAAAAATTTGCAATGAGATATTTTTTTCAAAATCGTATGGTCATGTCTCCCAAGGAGTGGTGTCTTTAAGAATAGTTGTACTTCTACTCATAGCACATGTGTGGTTATCCAGGGGTCAGATGAACATGATGGCAACGTTTGCCACAGGTCTTTGCTATCTCTGTTACTGGTCTAATATTAGCATAAGACTCTGATTTGAGTTAGTGTTTTTTTCACAGCACTCTGCAAGTTTTTAGTTGAATTCATTGTGGAGTTATGGTACTGTCATGATCTGGTCTGTTTTCCTCCGGTGATTCTACCTTTTTGGCCTCCTTTGGCTCTTTTTTCCTCCATTTTTGGAGAGGTCTTTTATTGGGCTGAACGTATTGTTTCCTGCATTGGCTTAGTAAGTCCATTAAACCAAAGATTAATTTTGTCCTAATTTTAGTTGTGGCTTCTCACCAATTATAGCATGGTTATGGGAGGCCTAACCACTTGCCTTGGAGCCTTAGGTACTCTAAAGTTTGTATTGCTATTTACACTAGCATTTGCTAAGGATTACTTCGGGCCTTTCTGTTAAAATATTGTTTATTAGTATAAATAGTCTTCATTCTGATTATTACATTTTAGTACTTCATTCTTAACTACAGTTTAAGCTCTCTTGTTTTATTGAACAGTTCCCGATTTCCTATTTCTCAGAGTAATCCTAAGTTTTTCATCTGTACTAGTAATTGGCAGACAGTTTTTTATGTGGTCTGTCACTTTAGTTTTTAATCATGTTTATTTGTACCTTTATTGTAACTATTATTTGTCTGTTTATTGTGTGTATCTAATAAATATTAAGAAAAAAATTAAATTCATCTAATTTTTGCAACACATTACACTATATCAGTAAAGCTGTTCCCAGGCAATATTTGCTGTTTGCATTAAATCAGGTTTTCAGTCTGGTTTTGCTCTTCCATGTATTGTGCACATTCTCTTTTCATGCTGTAGCTATTCACCCTGATTACTTTTAGATGCTACTTGAAATTTGTTAGACATTGTGTGGCTGCTTGAAGATATTTAGGCACTATGTTTCTATACGATTTTGATTCCTGTTGGATTCTTCAGTTTATTGTATATTTTATAGTAAGTGTGCTGTCTAAAGTTTTTCTTGTAATTATGTTGTCATTCTTTGTTGGATCTTCACTACAACCAATTTTGGTACTTTGGATATAATGGCAGTAAAGTTTTTTGAGTTCATTTAAATTATTAAATTCGGAGATTAAGTTATCACTATATTTCCACATTTAGGTCTGGACTTCTGGTTCATGCTTGGTTCAGTTCGGAGACCAGTGAGCACATTTTCCCATGAGAAAATGCTATTTATTATTAATGTAATAGGTGACCGAGATTAAATAAATAAATATAAATCTAAACTTATAAGACTGGCAGTGGTTAAGTCAAGATCATATTCAGTGAAGCAATGAATTAACACTGAAAGTTCTAAACAAATACTTTATTTAAATATTTTGTATTATGTGAAAATTTCTTTATTTTATATAGATTGTTGGTGAATTGCATCAATCCAACCCGCTATATCCTAACACAGGGTCATGGGGGTCTGCTGGAGCCAATCCTAGCCAACACAGGGCGCAAGGCAGGAACAAACCCCGGGCAGGGCACACACACACACCCACACACCAAGCACACACTAGGGACAATTTAGGATTGCCAGTGCACCTGACCTGCATGTCTTTGGACTGTGGGAGGAAACTGGAGCACCCAGAGGAAACCCACGCAGACACGGGGAGAACATGCAAACTCCATGCAGGGAGGACCCAAGAAGTAAACCTGGGTCTCCTAACTGCGAGGCAGCAGCACTACCCACTGCGCCACCATGCCGCCCCTGGTGAATTGAATGCTATAGTTAATTCAGACTGTTTTGCTATGGTTTTCCTTCCAAAATCCATCTAACCACTAGTTTACTAAATCACCTTGATCCAGTTTTATTTTTACTGGTAGCAGGAGCATATGCCTGTAGCACTGGGCATATGGCTGGAATTAACTGTGACTGGCCCCCAGGTCAGCACAAAGCAGAATCATAAATGCAACGCAGCCAATTTAAAGTTGCCATTCAACTTTAAATACAGTACAGCTTTATGTTACAGCAGTAGCAAAGGCCCTGTAAGACCTTGGGATATCATGTTAACTTTAAATAAAGTGTGAGTACCAGGATCCCAATGCTATCTTCTGGCGTTTCTCTCCACCATCATGTCATTCACCAATATCCCATTTAATGCATTGCCTTTTTGTCATTTTTTGACTTTGGTATGTTCAGAAGAGATGGATAAGATAATCAAGGTAGTTATGGTACATGTTCTAAAACAGTAGCTGTTCCAGCTGCTTCTAGGTGTGTTTTTGTCTAAAGTACATTGAGAAGATATTTCTTTTCTTCCCTTTTTTTAACAGGACCATGATTCTTTCTTCGGCAGGAAAAAACATATAACAAGAGAAATCTGGGATCTTCCAATTGTTAAACTTCTAAACATTTCCATTACCCTGTCGCCATACACCAGTGTTGACACCAGTCAATTCCAGAGTTTAATACAAGAGGGTAAAGAAAACTTTTGGCTTTCTTCACAAAGAGATGCACATCAGGTGAGGTTTCTTCTCCATTTTTAATTCCTTTACCAATTATGTTACAAAAAATGTTACACAATGACCTCTCATGTTTTTGGTCCATCCAGGTAAAGTTCATTTAATTTATTAGATGCCATATAACTTTTTCCATCCATATATATTCTAAAAGCTAGAAGCAAAATCTGTTTGTCTACCGTCTGCTACTACAATAGATGTAAATCACAGGATGATTTCTCCTCCTTTGCAAAACGTCACAATAAAATACTATTGCGGCTACCCGGTTTCTCAGTATATCCTATAATGTTACTCAGAAATATTCACTTTCATTGTTTTCTGCACAGAAACTTTTCCATTGCTGCTGCTTCTACAAAATTATATAAACAATGAGAATCCATAACTGTTTCTCAAACTCCTGCAATTAATGCTTTTTGAAATTCATGTTGTAAAAACTGTACATGTAGAAGGTTATTTTTTGTTTAGTTCATTAGAGTTTTTGCATTGCCATACTTTAAAGTTACAGTTGCTACCTACTTTAGGTGTTTCAGCAGTCCATGTAAAATCAATTTAATGCCATATGCTATTTAAATATGTCTGTTATTTATATTGTTTTGTACACATTATTATTACTTAGCTGCAGAATAATAACCAGATTTCCTTATGATTCTCCTGTACTGACAAAGAAGCAAAAATATACATTCAACAAAATGATTTCAGCTAAATATTATTATAATATTTTCCAAACCAGCCTTATCTGTTATAGGATTTTGGCTGTACAAAGAGTAATAGGGTAACCCAACGACAACATATGCTGTTATATGCTTTCAGTAAGGGCCATCAACATAGCTTTTACTTTATATTAACTTGTTACAGGCACTTAAATTATATAACAGCTTTGTGTCTTTTTTTGTTAATATGGGAATATGCTTATTGTACATATGTTCATAACAAGAAAAAAATGCATTGCTCATTTGTTAAGTGATGAATGTCTTTTGAATGTGCAGCTGCATTTAACTCTGTTTAGATAGATAGATAGATAGATAGATAGATAGATAGATAGATAGATAGATAGATAGATAGATAGATAGATAGATAGATAGATAGATAGATAGATAGATAGATAGATAGATAGATAGATAGATAGATAGATAGATAGATACTTTATTAAACCCAATGGGAAATTCACATTCTCCAGCAGCAGCATAATGATACAATAAATAATATTAAATTAAAGAATGATAATAATGCAGGTGAAAAAACAGACAATAACTTTGTATAATGTTAAATGTTAACGTTTATACCCCCGGGTGGAATTGAAGAGTCGCATAGTTTGGGGGGAGGAACGATCTCCTCAATCTGTCAGTGGAGCAGGACAGTGACAGCAGTCTGTCGCTGAAGCTGCTCTTCTGTCTGGAGATGATACTATTTAGTGGATGCAGTGGATTCTCCATAATTGATAGGAGCCTGCTGAGCGCCCTTCGCTCTGCCACAGATGTTAAATTGTCCAGCTCCATGCCACCAGTAAAGCCTGCCTTCCTCACCAGTTTGTCCAGGCGTGAGGCATCTTTCCTCTTAATGCTGCCTCCCCAGCACACCACCGCATAGAAGAGGGCGCTCACCACAACTGTCTGATAGAACATCTGCAGCATCTTATTGCAGATGTTGAAGGACGCCAGCCTTCTAAGGAAGTATAGTCGGCTCTGTCCTTTCTTGCACAGTGCATCAGTATTGGCAGTCCAGTCTAATTTATCATCCAGCTACACTCCCAGATATTTATAGGTCTGCACCATCTGCACACAGTCACCTTTGATGATCACGGGGTCCATGAGGGGTCTGGGCCTCCTAAAATCCACCACCAGCTCCTTGGTTTTGCTGGTGTTCAGGTGTAGGTGGTTTGAGTCGCACCATTTAACAAACTCATTGATTAGGTCCCTATACTCATCCTCCAGCCCATTCCTGATGCAGCCCACGATAGCAGTGTCATCAGCGAACTTTTGCACATGGCAGGACTCCGAGTTGTATTGGAAGTCCGATGTATATAGGCTGAACAGGACCGGAGAAAGTACAGTCCCTTGTGGCGCTCCTGTGTTGCTGACCACAATGTCAGACGTGCAGTTCCCAAGACGCACATACTGAGGTCTGTCTTTAAGATAGTCCACGATCCATGCCACTAGGTATGAATCTAATCCCATCTCTGTCAGCTTGTCCCTAAGGAGCAGAGGTTGGATTGTGTTGAAGGCGCTAGAGAAGTCTAGAAACATAATTCTTACAGCGCCACTGCCTCTGTCCAAGTGGGAGAGGGATCGGTGTAGCATATAGATGATGGCATCCTCCGCTCCCACCTTCTCCTGATATGCAAACTGCAGAGGGTCGAGGGCGTGTTCAACCTGTGGCCTAAGGTGGTGAAGCAGCAGCCTCTCCATGGTCTTCATCACATGTGATGTCAGAGCAACAGGCCGAAAGTCATTCAGCTCACTAGGACGTGATACCTTTGGGACTGGGATGATACAAGATGTTTTCCAAAGCCTCGGGACTCTCCCCTGTTCCAGGCTCAGGTTGAAGATGCGCTGTAGAGGACCCCCCCAGCTCCGATGCACA
The DNA here is from genome assembly GCF_900747795.2 of Erpetoichthys calabaricus. Lineage (NCBI taxonomy): Eukaryota > Metazoa > Chordata > Cladistia > Polypteriformes > Polypteridae > Erpetoichthys > Erpetoichthys calabaricus. Next base: position 328,194,024 of record NC_041395.2, read on the forward strand.
GACCTTCAGCAGTCGTGGTGATACTCCATCTGGACCCGCTGCTTTGCTGGCACGAAGTCTCCTCAGCTCTCTGCTCACTTGCGCTGTTGTTATTATGGTTTGTTATTATTATTGTTATTATATGTTTATTACAGCTTCATTTTAATTTTTATTTATTCATAGACACTTTTTTAATTAGAAATTCATTTTTGCTTTTACTGCTTTTAATATGCTAACTTATGTCTGTAACTGTTATTTTTTATTACTGTTATTAAAAATAATTGGTTAAGTTCAATTTTCTGTTTTTTTTTTAAACACAGATTACCGCTATGCAAAATAGTAATTATTCAGCATAATTGTTGAGCATTTTTAATATAGACTATGTATTAACCAGAAAAAATGTAATTTCAAGTGCATAAACATAATGGAAATGGTCACGTGATGAAGGCAGTGACTTTTTTTTTTACTATCTCCAAATAAGGGGTGCCACCACTACTATATCAGATTTCTGTGGGAAGCACTGACTTATACATTTACTCATATGACTTTCTTCCTGCCTTATACGTATGAAATGCTCATTTGTTTCTGGACTTCTAGTAGATGACAGTTTATCAAAGAATGTGCTTGTGTAGTTTGTTGGACATTCAAAACAGATGAGCTCGCTGAAATGTTTATTACAGTTTTCCATCCATACATATGAAAAAAGGAAAACCATACTTCCAAAAAAAAAAAAAATTAGTGTCACAATATTTCACCTGCATCATATTCATCACATGTATGTAATGCCACTGTGCCTTCCATGCATATTGTATGCAGGATAAACTTGCATATTGTTGGCCTTCTAGATAGATAGATAGATAGATAGATAGATAGATAGATAGATAGATAGATAGATAGATAGATAGATAGATAGATAGATAGATAGATAGATAGATAGATAGATAGATAGATAGATAGATAGATAGATAGATAGATAGATAGATAGATACTACAGCAAGCTATTAAATTAATAAGTGCTTATTTCTGTCCTGTGATTCTCTAAAGACTGCCATGTCTTTTGGACAATATACAACCCAAAATGATAAAAACGGAATTAGTGTAGTCTGTGAAAATCTAAGCGTTCGGCTCTAAACCACAATAGTTTTTCTCAAATTCATAATGTACACCTGCCACATTTGAAAAACTTAAATAAAGTAGACCCCCGCGAAGTCATGGTTCAGAGTTCGCGGCCTCAGCCATTCACGGATTTTTCCTTAGAACCTATCTAATAATTGTTAGCGGAAACCACAAATATCGTCTGCAATTTTTATGGCTTTTTTCGTGGCAATACTGTACTGTAGGGAGAACAGAAAGCAACTGTAGAGGAAACGCGGCTTGGGATGGTGAAAGTAGCCAATAGAATTTGAAACTGCGACTCCCAGCAGTCCCTGCAGTGGCTCTGATTGGTCTTCTGCTGAGGGTGCTGGGGCTATTGGGGTCAAAGGATGTCAGCGCGGCTTTTAAAAAGGGGGCCCACTGACCAAAAGCAAAAAAAAAAAAGTTTTTGTAATTTGTGTTACAAGTTCCTGTCTCTCTGCCTGCCTTCTGTTGGGCTAACTGTACTTATTCATTTTGTCCTGGATCGTTTCGTGTTTGGCGTCTGCATTGTCTGCCATCTGCCTGTGTACATGAGGACTGTAAGTGGATTCATGGCCATCCTGCAAAGAAAGAAGCGCTCCTGAACCCATCTTCACCATTACAGGAACTAGTGGTAGGACTATCTTTACATTCCCATTCAACATGCGGATCTCTGGACTATCTATTTTTATCATGAGATTTCATCCGTTGCCGTTTTTCATGATTTACTGTGTGTGTTTTGTTGGTGCTTTATTGTATTTAATGTGTAATCGCTGTAAGGAGAACAGGAGTGGATTGTTGTTTTCATTACATTCTTTATTTGCTGTTTGATTACCGGATTGCTTTGTTTTTGTCTCTGTTTGTGAGTGCGTGCATTACCTCTGTGTGCTTGCGTGCTGCCAGTTCAAGCGCAGTTGGCTTGGTGATTTACTTAATTTCATCCATGGCGTCAGTTGCATCTTGTACATATTGTTCCAGTAGTTTTTTAAATAGTGTTTACAGTTCATTAGCAATGTGTAAAATGATCAGTGTTGCAGTAATTGTGCAAAAAAAAATGTGTTCTATTAAAATTTCAGTTTTTCTTTGTGAATTGTGACGTTTACTTAAAGTGCAGCAAAAAGTATTTGGTGTCCAGGGATGCATTAACCCCCAAGTATGTGGCAGTTTAAGGGTTAAAGCCCCAAGATGCCGCCAAAACGCCCTGCACCTTCTAAGGTTTTTGGAATTGAAAACGCGCTTGCATGAATTACGGTACGGTATATAGCGATAACATTGTATTTTACAGTGCATCCGGAAAGTATTCACAGCGCATCACTTTTTCCACATTTTGTTATGTTACAGCCTTATTCCAAAATGGATAAAATTCATTTTTTTCCTCAGAATTCTACACACAACACCCCATAATGACAACGTGAAAAAAGTTTACTTGAGGTTTTTGCAAATTTATTAAAAATAAAAAAAAACAGAAATCACATGTACATAAGTATTCACAGCCTTTGTTCAATACTTTGTCGATGCACCTTTGGCAGCAATTACAGCCTCAAGTCTTTTTGAATATGATGCCACAAGCTTGGCACATCTATCCTTGGCCAGTTTCGCCCATTCCTCTTTGCAGCACCTCTCAAGCTCCATCAGGTTGGATGGGAAGCGTCGGTACACAGCCATTTTGAGATCTCTCCACAGATGTTCAATCAGATTCAATTCTGGGCTCTGGCTGGGCCACTCAAGGACATTCACAGAGTTGTCCTGAAGCCACTCCTTTGATATCTTGACTGTGTGCTTAGGGTCGTTGTCCTGCTGAAAGATGAACCGTCGCCCCAGTCTGAGGTCAAGAGTGCTCTGTAGCAGGTTTTCATCTAGGATGTCTCTGTACATTGCTGCAGTCATCTTTCCCTTTATCCTGACTAGTCTCCCAGTCCCTGCCGCTGAACAACATCCCCACAGCATGATGCTGCCACCACCATGCTTCACTGTAGGGATGGTATTGGCCTGGTGATGAGCGGTGCCTGGTTTCCTCCAAACGTGATGCCTGGCATTCACACCAAAGAGTTCAATCTTTGTCTCATTAGACCAGAGAATTTTCTTTCTCATGGTCCGGGAGTCCCTCAGGTGCCTTTTGGCAAACTCCAGGCGGGCTGCCATGTGCCTTTTACTAAGGAGTGGCTTCCGTCTGGCCACTCTACCATATAGGCCTGATTGGTGGATTGCTGCAGAGATGGTTGTCCTTCTGGAAGGTTCTCCTCTCTCCACAGAGGACCTCTGGAGCTCTGACAGAGTGACCATCGGGTTCTTGGTCACGTCCCTGACTATGGCTCTTCTCCCCTGATCGCTCAGTTTAGATGGCCAGCCAGCTCTAGGAAGAGTCCTGGTGGTTTCGAACTTCTTCCACTTACGGATGATGGAGGCCACTGTGCTCATTAAGACCTTCAAAGCAGCAGACTTCTTCAAGACTTCATGCTTGGTTTGTGCTCTGACATGAACTGTCAACTGTGGGACCTTATATAGACAGGTGTGTGTCTTTCCAAATCATGTCCAATCAACTGAATTTACCACAGGTGGACTCCAATTAAGCTGCAGAAACATCTCAAGGATGATCAGGGGAAACAGGATGCACCTGAGCTCAATTTTGAGCTTCATGGCAAAGGCTGTGAATACTTATGTACATGTGCTTTCTCAATTTTTTTTATTTTTAATAAATTTGCAAAAATCTCAAACTTTTTTCATGTTGTCATTATGGGGTGTTGTGTGTAGAATTCTGAGGAAAAAAATAAATTTAATCCATTTTGGAATAAGGCTGTAACATAACAAAATGTGGAAAAAGTGATGCGCTGTGAATACTTTCCGGATGCACTGTACATTCTAGCACTGCGGGAGACATAGCAGCGCAGTATACAGTTTTACCTTTACATTCTTTTTCTAGGTAATGTATTAAGCTGAGTTTGAAATTAAATTAAAGTGTTTTGGGGACATATTTAGGGTTTAAACTATAAAAATAGATATTTGTTTTAACTACATCCAAAATTCGCAGTTTTTCACAATTCGCAGGTGCTCTAGGAACGTAACCCCGTGAATTTTGGGGGTGTACTGTACTAATATTAAAAAGTGACATGCCCATAACAATGTCCCTCACTAAATGCCTACAAACAAGAAAAAGGGAGTTAAAAATGAGAACTAACCCATTGTTTAAGTCTTGAAAAACAAACGTTCTGTTTTATTGAATGTTGTTATATACATTTTTTTAACATAGTGCCATGCATACCTGTTTAGAAATGGTGCACTGAAGATTAATTTTGCTAAAAAGATCATCTTTTGAAGAATGCTGGTATTAGAATGTGTCTGTTTGTTATAACAAGAAAGCATGTAAATGAAACTGTTTACATAGGACCATCATGACGTTGGGTCACTTAAATTTAATTACACAGACATCAAAGGATCCAACATGTGGAAAAAGAAAATAATTTTTCCCAACACTCATCTATAGAAAGAAGATAAAATAGTTTGCAAAGTCTTGTTTCACTCACATGACCGTACTTTATCAGTTAAGCACTAGAAACCGCACAGTGCTAAACACTAAATTAAAACACAAAATAAATATGCACACAGAAATCCAAAACAGTAGCATAATCAAAGATTATCAAAGCAAGAAGCAAAAAGCTTACATGTAATGAAGTACAATGTCTGATTCTGACTGACTCTGGCAATTCCAAAAATAATCCTGAAAACAAAAATTTGAAACATGTACCTAGGCCTCATTTATTAGGAACAGCTACCATCACTTCACAACAAGGTCACACTCATCATGTGGTCTCGCAGTGTGGCAGTCGTCAAGGATCCAGGAGAACGTTGAAAGAATTCTAGCCATACCAAACAGCCTGAGGAAAATAAAACACAAATTTAAAAACAATTTATTTTTATATAGCCCAAAATCACACAAGAAGTTACACAATGGGCTTTAACAGGCCCTGCCTCTTGACAGCCCCCCAGCCTTGACTTTCTGAGAAGACAAGGAAAAACTCCCAAAAAAACCCTTGTAGGGAAAAAAATCGAAGAAACCTTGGAACCTTGTGGGGTGGGGAGCGTACACAGGGCAGGGACGTATTCAGAGGGAGCGTATGACCCGCACTCAGTGGGTATTCCTCGTTCGTGGGGAACAATTCGAGAAAGAGCTATCAATCTGTCAATCCTCTCCATGTCCGGGCAGGGTGAGGTTTCCCATGTTGAGTCAAATAAAGCAAGATTTGTGTGTGGCGAGTTGTTGTGTTTGAGCACATGAGCAGGCACCGTGAATGCCTTGAGAGCGTGGGTGGACGCGTGCCGGATGAATAATGAGTATCTATATATCTTCTTAGATATAGGCAGCGTCTGATAGTTGTGATGGTTTTACACTCCAGCACATTGGGGTTGAACGCTGGTAACAGTCAGGCGGGCAGGCGTATTAGAGTTGGTAGGCGTGTCTCTCTAGCGGTTCGAGTTCTTGGGCGGTGCTCTGTCGTTTGTATCACACGGTCGGACGACTTGGTGGATTATATATGATGATGATTAAATGTTGAAATCCTTCGAGGAACTAATTAACTAACACCAACCCCGCTTGTGCATATTAAATGTTGAAATCCTTCGAGGAACTAATTTACTAACTAACACCAACCCACCCCCACACACACACACACACAGCTTATGAGAAAAAATGCGCCCGCACAGTCAGACAACTTGGTGGATTATATACAGTAATCCCTCCTCCATCGCGGGGGTTGCGTTCCAGAGCCACCCGCGAAATAAGAAAATCCGCGAAGTAGAAACCATATGTTTATATGGTTATTTTTATATTGTCATGCTTGGGTCACAGATTTGCGCAGAAACACAGGAGGTTGTAGAGAGACAGGAACGTTATTCAAACACTGCAAATAAACATTTGTCTCTTTTTCAAAAGTTTAAACTGTGCTCCATGACAAGACAGAGATGACAGTTCCGTCTTACAATTAAAAGAATGCAAACATATCTTCCTCTTCAAGTCAGGAGCAGATGTCAGAGAGATAGAGAAAAAAAGCAAACAAATCACTAGGGCTGTTTAGCTTTTAAGTATGCGAAGCACCATGGCACAAAGCTGTTGAAGGCGTCAGCTCACACCCCCTCCGTCAGGAGCAGAGAGAGAGAGAGAGATAGAGAGCCAGAGAAAAACAAACAAGCACAAATCAATACGTGCCCTTCGAGCTTTTAAGTATGCGAAGCACTGTGCAGCATGTCGCTTCAGGAAGCAGCTTGCACAGAAGGTAGCAACGTGAAGATAATCTTTCAGCATTTTTCAGACGAGCGTCCATATCGTCTAGGTTTGCGAACAGCCCCCCTGCTCAATCCCCCTACGTCAGGATCACAGAAAGTCAGCACAAGACAGAGACAGAGAAAAGTAAGTTGGATAGCTTCTCAGCCTTCTGCCAATAGCGTCCCTTGTATGAAATCAACTGGGCAAACCAACTGAGGAAGCATGTACCAGAAATTAAAAGATCCGTTATCCGCAGAAATCCGCGAACCAGCAAAAAATCCGCAATATATATTTAAATATGCTTACATATAAAATCCGCGATGGAGTGAAGCTGCAAAAGTCGAAGCGCGATATAGCGAGGGATTACTGTATGATGAACATTTGCAAAATCCGTAACGCTGCTTTTAGTAAGTACAATGCACACGCATTTGTATAGTAAAAGGCAAAGTATCCGCGACAAACAAACTGTTATAAACGCTGCATACCAAGCCGCGGCGTATATTACGCCACATAATCACGCTGCTTTTTAAATGTTTTTTAAGCAGAGGGAAAAAAATGAACATTTGCAAAATCCGTAACGCTGCTTTCAGTAAGTACAATGCACACGCGTTTAATTTGTCGGCCACTTTTTGCCAGCCATCTTTTCTGGTTTGGGCTGATTTTGCAGTGTTACCGCTTGTGCATATTAAATGTTGAAATCCTTCAAGGAACTAATTAACTAACACCAACCCTCCCACACACACACACAGCTTGTGTGAAAAAATGCGCCCGTACTTTCATAATTTTGTTGCAGCCTGTTAACTGTTTTAGACGCTGCATTCAGCAATTCACATCTGCGACAAACATGCCTCTTTTCACATGGTCCTGCTTTGGTGGGCGGGAAACGTTTTCCATGTTCCTGCAGGACCATCTAAGAAGACGCATGTTTGTCGCAGAAACGAATTGCTGCATGTAGCGTGTAAAACAGTTTGCTATGGTGCACGCGGTCGTGCGTCGTAAGCGAAAAGTCAACGTGCCTCAGAGGTGCATGTATACTGTAGCCCAGACGAAGATAAATGACAGCGTTTTTTCCCAGTCGACGCGTCCGAGTTGGTGGGCGTGGCTCTGCGAGTTGTCGTCGTAATCCAATGGTCTTAGAGTTGGTGGGTGTGGTTCCTTCCTGCGTGCGCCATGGGAGGCTTACTTGTTGGCGTGTTAGTGAATCCACGCCCCTTCCGGCGTGCTTTCCATGGGTGGCTACTTGTCTTCCGGCTTAGTGAATTATATATATAGACAGTAGATAATGACAACAGGCGATTTTTTTTTTAGTTGAACCAGACTGAATACTGTCAGAGTAGTTGATCACTTTCTGAACCCACAAGTTGATCACTTTCTGAACCCACTAGTGAACAGAAGAATAAAGTCTTCAGTTAATTCTGTGTTTTTGTATTGTTCAATATTTTTTACAGTTGTTTTGGAGCCATCTTTATTTTCAAAGTCATTCAGTGGAACTTTCAAATTTTACATTCTGTTTTCTTTTCTTTTAGGCACCATTGTTGACAAAGTGGAAGGGCAAGTTTTCTGTGAAGCTAAACATCACAAATCACATTGCAGTCAGCTGGTTTTTGGACAGAGTGAACAAATTTCAAGAGAAACTAGGAGTGGAATACATCACATTAGAAGGTGGAGAAGGCAACCTCTTTACAGAACATGGTCTGAATGCTCCTAAAATTTTGGTTGGGGATGAATACATTGGTCTCTTAGCTGCTTTAGCATCCAGAATTGGGAAATCATCGATTATAACAGCTGGGACAAGGTATGCTTAAACAAAGAAAGCATTTTTAAGTGTAAATTAATTCTGGTCTTATTGACCAGATAAGCAGCAAGAATGGAGTCCAATAAATATAGAAGACAATTTTCCGCAACAAAATTTGAAAATTCTTAATAACTAAGAATTTTGAAATTGAGTTTTTAATATTAAAGTTCAATTTATAGTAATTTAAAAAATCTAAATTAGATTGTATTTGAGCACAAACGTTTGTCAAATGAGAAGTCAATAGATTTTACTTTGGGGATATCAAAATCAATTGTATAAAAGTGCAAAGAAAAAAAGTTAAATTCATTATTCAAATGGTCATTACATCACAGTTATCAAAGTGTTGACATATGACATCTTAATTAAGGCATTGATGAGGTTATTACTGTATCACCACTGCATTGATATCTTAAATTAGGATGAACAAAAATACCAGTTTTATAATGGAACTGCTCCATAACATTCCTACGCCTGGGCACAAATACTGTATCAAAGGACAAATGTGTAGACAGAGTACATATTGAATAATAGTTTTCATAAAATATTTAGAGGGAGAAAGTATGTTCTAATTAAAAAGTTATTTTCAGTAGCACAAATCATGGTGCATCCTTGAGGAAAAAGTAAATCACTAATAAAATTGCAGGATATAGTAGACAAAGTCTTCATCAGAAAAGAAAGGGGTTTTGTAAGCTTTTGTATACCATGGAATGACTTTGTTAGTATTGGGGTGACCAAAAATGAATGAACTGTAAATTTTGCTTAATGCCTAAGTGCTGTTATTTATTGCAAAGGCACGTGCAGAAGTTCAGTGGGAATTAATGGAAGGAAAATCAGAATCATTTATGCCTTTACCTAAATTTGCAAAGACAACTGATAACATATTTATTTTGTAATTAACCATTAGCTTTAAAAGTTATCAAACCAGGTCTAAAGTAAATAACAGTAAACCAACTAAATGATAGGCTTTGCTTTACTTTATTGTTATTTAAGACCCGGCTTGAACAATTGGATTATTAAGGGCTTTATAATGGCATCTTGATGAACGGTTTGCAGAATGTTCGCGCACAATTCTGTACGGCTCTCTCAGTTTCTCTCTCAGTGAGTTCCTGCACTACCATCATTTTGTATGGATGGAAATTCAGGGCCTCATGCAAAATCCTCCTCAAAGACGTGTTAGAAATGCCTAAGGCAGAAGCATGTTTGTGTGCTGAACATCTAGGAGACTGCAAAATTGATGCCCTTATAGCTTGGATATTTTCAGTAGTTAGTATGGTCTGAGGACGGCCTGGAGATTTTCTGCTCAGTGTTGCACTCGTCTGTCTAAATTTAGCCACCCACTGAAGAATTTTTCAGATTTGGGATGTCATAATTAGGAGGAATGCTGAAGTGCGTTCAGAAGGCACGTTGCATAGTGATGATGGATTCATTGTTTTTGAAGAACGCTTTGACAGGGAATGCACGTTGTGCACTGGACCAAGGCATGTTGCTAACTGAAAACTACAAGGGGTCTCCTATCGAAGGAACCCACCCCAACCCACTTGGGTGCCTCTGCCTTTCGCAATGACCTCTATATGTCAATGTTTACATTTTTGTTTTCCAAACAAGCTAATTTCTTACTTCATAGACAAGGAGGAATTGCCGAGGTAACCACAGGTTCACAGCACCCCACAGGTTTGCAGCACCACAGACGCAATAGCAAGCTCACTACCTCCTCACACAATGCATCTGTCTCCCAAAGGATGATGTGGGGACATCATAATACATAATTAAAATGGTAATCCATATTTATAATTACACCTCAAGAATTACGAATGTCTAGCTCACTGCTTCCCATACTCAGCCCTGTGGACCCACTGTGGCTACAGGTTTTTGTTCCAACCAGCTTCTATTTTTAATTGAACTCCTGGGCTAATTAAGTGATGTGTTATTTCCCAAGTTTGGTTAAAAAAAAAAAATAAAATGTATCAATCAGTTCTATGGGAATAATGTATTTTTTTCTTTTTAACAATATTTTCATCTTGATTTTCATTCTACTTTTCCAGGTGTTCTAATTGTTTATTTAATCCATTATTTACTAATTAATTGGTCTGACACTAAAGTAGTCGCAGCCTCTGATTATTCAGTGTTGTTTGCCACTGTGTCTGCTCTGCTCATTTTTAATTGTCATTAATAAGATACAATGAAGGGGGAAAACTGCACGGAGAAAGGGCAAAATATAATGAAATCAACAAAAGAGAGTTAAGTATTTAAATCTATAGCAAAAGTAGAATATTTCTAAATGTCTTATAAATGTCTTATAAAAGTAAAAATCATGCTGCTGTGCTTTTCTGAATTTATAATAAAAGAAAAAATTACCAGCTAATCAAATGAGACCAGTGTTATCCTGCAGGCACAGTGGATCTCTAGGACCAAGTTTGAGAACCCCAGGTCTGGAGGATACACTGAAAATAAGCACATCTGTATAGATGTAGTAAATTTATATTTTAACAGAAAAAGGGCTGTAGTTCAATTAATGATTAAAATGATTTAAACCTAAAAGAGCATGCATATTTACATTTAGGCAATATTTAACTATCAATATCAATTAATAGATTTTGTGAGAGTGTGTATTTTTTTTATTTTTCTTTTTGTTCTAAGAAAAATGGTGAAAGCTACCTCTTTGTAAATTGATCTTCGTTTCAGATAGGTACTGTGACAGCTTGTAATTATGAGAAGCACTTTATTTTCTTTTGTGCCATATGTACTATGGATACAAATTTTTTTACATATTTTATTAGTTAAAGTATGTATTTTAAGGAATTTTTATTTGTTATACTATTTTTATGGTCACTGAACAATAGGACTACAGAATTTAATTTTGTTAATAAAAAAATGAAAAGTTAACACCTGTGGTCTATAGTTTAATTATAAGAATACACTTTAATATTGGACATAAGGCTTCAATGTATCTGGTTATGTATGAGCTTAGTGTAAAACATTTTTTAAAGGGATTAACTGAACAAAAAAAAAACTGGAATTGGCCAATCAAGTAACTTGAGATTCGTGATTGGTATCGGCCTTAAAAATCTGATCAGAGCATCCCAACAATAAACAGTTCATTTGTGAAGACATCATCATATCATAAAAGCCTGCAAATGAAAATGTAAATTAAATACATTGGGTATGGTGTAGTGCTGGGCAAAGAAATTCTTGTAACCATCAATGTGCAATAAATGTCTTTATGTGTTTTCATAGTGCATATTTACATGTTTATAGGCATTTATTTTTAAGACGTTAGTTCAGTTATAGGTCACGGGGACCACCTTGCATCGTACATTTAGTAATAAAATCAATTTGTGTGTACTTTAGATATCATCAGCTTGTATTCTTTGCTAATGTAATTAATCAATAAAACAAAAACGCTCTTCAGTACAAATTCACAGCAATGGTCCTCTTTAAAAAACTACAAGTTTGAGTCTGTTCATAATATTCATTACTTTTGAAGTTTAATATGTTTGTCCTGTCAGTGTACATTGTAACAGCTTGGTGATATGAATTATTATATATACGTGAGTTCTCATTTAGCTGGTTGGCTGCATTTCCCTACTTGATCATGTGTGTCCTCAAGATAGTTCATTATGTATGTGCAATTATTCCATAATCAAGAAATATTAGAAATCCAAAGTACTTATGGTCTCAGGCATTTCATATTCTGTAATAATAATAATAGTAATACAGATAAGATGCTTCATGTTGTTGTTGTTTTTCAGATCCAGCCACTTACCTGTTTTTGTTCGAATGAGCCCACTGGAGTCTGACTGGAGCTATTCTGGTTTAAAGGGCATTATTCCTTCAGTTCTACACTACAGTCTTCTGGGATACAATTTCTTCATTCCTGATGCAGTAGGTAATAATATATGTAATATAATTATAAATGTTCTCAAATAGTTTAAAATATGAGTATTATAGTTCCTAAAATCATACAGTAAACAACTAACCAATCTTTATTTTATACAGCATTTTTCTACAGTGAAACTCAATTTTACGGTGCTTTACAGTTTTTCATTTGTAGCACTTAAGGTTGCACAGTGAGTACAAGGTGAGAAATAAACTGGCAAACCTTGGAATAAAGTTTAATGCCTTAACCACTATCATATACAATATGATTTTTTTTCTCAGCTCCCAAAACTTTCATAACATATTTAATATGGTGTTTAAGTTTTGCTGTTGTGTTACCTTGTGTGTTAGCCAAGAGGATGAAAAAAAAGGGGACATTGATCTCGACTAGTTCTTAAACATCTGTGTACGCTGTAACAACCTTTAGCATCACAGGATATGCACCAGTCCACTTTGGCTTTTCCATGACCTACCAGAGATGCTGTATAATAAGAAGCTTCCCCGTTATTTAAGGTCAATTCTCTTTTCCAGGCTTTAGGTTTTTCCTTTTTCAGTTAGGGCACTTTGTTAAGGGGACTTGGACCACATTTTTACAGTACTGGCTGCAACAAATTAGCAGTACAAAGTATTAATGATGCGTGAGTATTTAAGTGGACAAGTCTTAAGAGACTATAACAGATTTAACTCATTCTTAAACTGAACGTGAAGGGTACCAGAGATAATTCCTATATCATGCTATCTGTCTGTATGGTACATTTTACAGGGCAAACGTTGAATAGAGAAAGGGAGAAACACAAAGAGTTACCTGAGGCTAGGGATATGCACTGGCAATCGGAAGGTTGCTGGTTCGAATCCCGTAAATGCCAAAAGGAACTCTGCTCTGTTGGGCCCTTCAGCAAGGCCCTTAACCTGCAATTGCTGAGCGCTTTGAGTAGTAAGAAAAGCACTGTATAAATGCAAATAATTTTTTTTTTACCTAAAAAAATGTATTATGAGTTTATGATTTCAGCAAAAGCTGTTTGAATGTTGCATTTACAAAATAAATTATGATACTTTCACAGCTAAATCCATTGTAAACAGTTTTGCACTTTTATTGCATTTTGTTAGAAATGATTTTTCAGTTAAATATTTAGGCTAGGGCGGCACGGTGGCGCAGTGGTAGTGCTGCTGCCTCGCAGTTAGGAGACCCGGGTTCGCTTCCCGGGTCCACCCTGCATGGAGTTTGCATGTTCTCCCCGTGTCTGCGTGGGTTTCCTCTGGGCGCTCCAGTTTCCTCCCACAGTCCAAAGACATGCAGGTTAGGTGGATTGGTGATTCTAAATTGGCCCTAGTGTGTGCTTGGTATGTGGGTGTGTTTGTGTGTGTCCTGCGGTGGGTTGGCACCTTGCCCGGGATTGGTTCCCTGCCTTGTGCCCTGTGTTGGCTGGGATTGGCTCCAGCAGACCCCCGTGACCCTGTGTTTGGATTCATCCATCCATCCATCCATTTTCAAACCCGCTGAATCCGAACACAGGGTCACGGGGGTCTGCTGGAGCCAATCCCAGCCAACACAGGGCACAAGGCAGGGAACCAATCCTGGGCAGGGTGCCAACCCACCGCAGGACACACACAAACACACCCACACACCAAGCACACACTAGGGCCAATTTAGAATCGCCAATCCACCTAACCTGCATGTCTTTGGACTGTGGGAGGAAACCGGAGCGCCCGGAGGAAACCCACGCAGACACGGGGAGAACATGCAAACTCCACGCAGGGAGGACCCGGGAAGCGAACCCGGATCCCCAGGTCTCCCAACTGCGAGGCAGCAGCGCTACCCACTGCGCCACCGTGCCGCCCTGTTTGGATTCAGCGGGTTGGAAAATGGATGGATATTTAGGCTATGATTGGAGCACTTTCATCCAGATATGCCACTGAAAAAGAGGGATGACTTTTCCTGGACTCCGTATTTATTTAATTTAAGCATCATGCAATTTTTATGTATATAGCTCATGTGCCGTATTTAAAAAAAAAAAAACTGTTTTAGTCTAATTCAGAGGAGTGCTGTTTCTAAAGCTTGCAAAGTGTGCTTAAGATTCAAATGAGTATAAAGTGTTTCAAATACATATTGGACAAATTGTTAGTGCTTAGACTGCCCTGTCCATCTATACATTTATTTTCAGAACCTGCTTTTTTCATTACCAGACTGACAGGGCTTACAGACATATGGTATTAATCATAAGCATATACACAGAGTCATACTGTGTGCATGGTAAGCTGTCCAAGATTTGTTCTTATTTACCCTGATATTTCACTTTTGTAATTACTTACAAAGTGATCATAGTGACATTATTCTCTTTTCTGTGGCTTTTCATCTGCAGCTCATAGAGCTTGGAGTTATCTGAAATTTCCTTGTGGACTCCAAACAGATTTTCTGTATTGATCCAAAATTCATCTTTGTTTCTATTTTCACATATTGGTTACCTTCTAAGTGTTGTGCTCTATGGGTTTATTTATGGGAATAATACACTAGTTCCTAACAACTAACATGTTGTTTTTTCAAATTAATCTAAAATCACCTGATCTTCAAAAAATATTTTTGGCAGGTTGTGTATTACATTTTTGGGTGTTTGCTTATTGTATGTATCAGACAGAACACCTAGCAATGAGTCAGTAACACTAAATTGATTGGTAGTGCAAGTGTTTACCTAATGAATCTTTATCACAGGTTAAGCAGTTGATTGCGTGAGAGGTAATAGTTTATGTAACTTTACTTGACACGTTATAGGTGAATATTAAACATACAGTAAAAAATAAATTTTAAGATAGATGTATAGGTAGAAATATGATTTTTCTATAATAGATAAAATTAATGTGTGGACAGGGATGTATAAAAGTACGGATAAGGAATATGTTCTGTAATAGATATAGCTCTTAAAGTTGCTCTACTGTATAGAAATACACATACCTAGCAGTTGTATTCTGAAGCAGCTATTTATTAACAGTTGTAGCTCAGCACAGTAATGAATATCCCAATTAGCTGTTGCCTTAAAGCTTGCAGAAAGTTTCATATTCTCTGGCAAAGTTTTTGTTTTGACTATTACATTACAAGCACAACCTCAGTCAGATGTTGCTGGCTATTTTTAGACCACTCAGTATTGATTTGGATTAATAGCATTTGCAAAAGGTGGCTTCACTGTCAGGCGTTGTAGAAAGGACAGCAGAATTGGATAGTCTGCATGTGCTAAGAAGGATGCTGTGTCTGCCTTAAATTGTAATTGTGTCCACAGAGGTTTTCTCTTGAATTCCTCCCGTGCTCCTAGTATGAGCTTGTTAACTTAATTGAGGCTTCTAAACTGGCCTGTTGTGGTTGTGTAAGTGAGTGTTGCTTACGATAAATTGTTAGCCTGTCCAGTGTTGAATCCTGCTTTGTATTTGATGGTGCTAATGTAGGCCTTATTTCTTTTTACGACCTTGTTTTGTTACTAGTGGGTTAAGAAGGTGAATAGAGGTACCAGTTTTTATAAATTATGTATGCTTTTATAATGTTTATTTATTTAACTTACCCAAATAATATTTCTCAACTTGGATACAGAGAATCCTTTGCGGCAGTGTGATGTAACACTGTAGAGAAAGCAATGTTTTCAGCATCAATTGTAAAGTATGATATCTTGAGTGACAGTGGGTTTGAATTTAGTGCCTGCTGTAACTGTTTCCCAGCTAGAGTCAGTTCATGGCCAGGAAGTATGATAGTATGAAAATTGTAACAAACATTAATGCATATTTAATTTAGGATAATCCTTTGTGGAATGGTGCTAGACAATTTAAGTAGCTTGAATTTAGCCATGTCAAGTATCCCTTGGTTTCTGCATTGAAAACCATTACTCATCTTTGCATATTTTGAACTCAGATAGATAGATTCATGATAAATATTTTACTAAACCTGCTCAAACACACAAATTCTTCTGAAAAATAAACTGTAGATCTTTATTAATACAATCACTAAATATACTTTTTACTCACAATATACTTTTTAACTTCTCCTAATTTTTGGTAGATTTATAAAAAAATAAAATATTCTAATATGGTAATTTTTAACCAATAACAGTATTTTTAAAAAAACAAAGTTGGGTCCTGTAGGCCTCTTCATTCAATTTTACGCTTCATAGTTTTACTTTGATAATAAAACATTGTTGTTTTGCATTGCTTCATTTTTCTTTTTATTGCTTTAATCCTAAACAGAATAGCCCATTCATGTGTACACAATTCCCAGTCCCTCAATAAGCTTTTCTGTTAGATCAAAGAAAGGCTGTAACCTTTTACAAAACTTTAAATAAAGATAAAAAACTTTTTTTTTCCCCATGAGATCACCACCCGCCGCCACCGGGTGCCTGCACTTGGGAAAGCAGATCATAACCTGGTTCTGCTTCAGCCTCACTACAAACCAAGAGTGAGGGAGCTACCTACAACCACACACTCATTCAGGAAGTGGTCCCCTGAGGCAGAGTAGGCACTGAGAGACTGCTTTGGAACTACGGACTGGGATATCCTGCAGGGATCTTATAGTGAGAACATTGAGGAGGTTGCTGACTGCACTACTGACTACATCAACTTCTGTATGGACATTGTAGTTCCAGTAAGAACAGTACGCTGCTATGCTAACAACAAGCCATGGATTACAAGTGACATCAAGGGCCTTTTGAACCAGAAGAAAAGGGCTTTTAAAGACAGTGATCAGCAAGAGCTCAAGCGCGTGCAGAAGGAAGTCCAAGTCCGGCTCAGGGCGGCGAAGGAGCAGTACAGGAGAAAGCTGGAGCAGAAGTTGCAGAATAACAGCATGAAGGAAGTGTGGGATGGGATGAAGATCATCACTGGCTGCAGCTCGAAGAGTGGTGCCACCATCAAGAGAGATGTGGAGAGAGCAAACCAGATGAACAACTTCTTTAGCAGGTTTGACCACATATACCCACTCTCACCTCAGAGTACTGCACCCTCTACCCATCCTTCTGCTAATACCAGCATAGGAGAGAGTTTACCCCAACCCACAATCACAGCAGCCCAGGTAAGCAGAGAGCTGAAGAGACTTTGTGCCAGCAAAGCAGAGGGTCCAGATGGAGTATAGCAACAACTGCTGAAGGCCTGTGCATTGGAGCTGGGGAGTCCTCTACAGCGCATCTTCAACCTGAGCCTGGAACAGGGGAGAGTCCCGAGGCTTTGGAAAACATCTTGCATCACCCCAGTCTCAAAGGTATCACATCCTAGTGAGCTGAATGACTTCCGGCCTGTCGCTCTGACGTCACATGTGATGAAGACCACGGAGCGGCTGCTGCTTCACCACCTGAGGCCACAGGTCCGTCACACCCTTGACCCTCTGCAGTTCACATACCAGAAGAAGGTGGGAGCGGAGGATGCCATCATCTACATGCTACACCGATCACTCTCCCACTTGGACAGAGGCAGTAGTGCTGTAAGAATTATGTTTCTGGACTTCTCTAGCGCCTTCAACACCATCCAACCTTTGCTCCTTAGGGACAAGCTGACAGAGATGGGAGTAGATTCATACCTGGTAGCACGGATCGTGGACTATCTTAAAGACAGACCTCAGTATGTGCGTCTCGGGAACTGCAGGTCTGACATTGCGGTCAGCAACACAGGAGCGCCGCAGGGGACTGTACTTTCTCCGGTCCTGTTCAGCCTATATACATCGGACTTCCAATACAACTTGGAGTCCTGCCACGTGCAAAAGTTCGCTGACGACACTGCTATTGTGGGCTGCATCAGGAGTGGGCAGGAGGAGGCGTATAGGAACCTAATCAAGGACTTTGTTAAATGGTGCGACTCAAGCCACCTACACTTGAACACCAGCAAAACCAAGGAGCTGGTGGTGGATTTTAGGAGGACCAGGCCCCTCATGGACCCTGTGATCATCAGAGGTGACTGTGTGCAGAGGGTGCAGACCTATAAATACCTGGGAGTGCAGCTGGATGATAAATTGGACTGTACTGCCAATACTGATGCTCTGTGTAAGAAAGGACAGAGCCAACCATACTTCCTTAGAAGGCTGGTGTCCTTCAACATCTGCAATAAGATGCTACAGATGTTCTATCAGACGGTTGTGGCGAGCGCCCTCTTCTACGCGGTGGTGTGCTGGGGAGGCAGCATAAAGAACAGGGATGTCTCACGCCTGGACAAACTGGTGAGGAAGGCAGGCTCTATTGTAGGCATGGAGCCTGACAGTTTGACATCTGTAGCAGAGCGACGGGCACTGAGCAAGCTTCTGTCAATCATGGAGAATCCACTGCATCCACTGAACAGTATCATCTCCAGACAGAGGAGCAGCTTCAGTGACAGACTGCTGTCACTGTCCTGCTCCACTGACAGACTGAGGAGATAGTTCCTCCCCCACACTATGCGACTCTTCAATTCCACCGGGGGGGAGGGGGAGGGGGTAAACATTAAAATTATACAAAGTTATTGTCTGTCTGTATACCTGCATTGTTATCACTCTTTAATGTTATCTTTATTAGTATGCTGCTGCTGGAGTATGTGAATTTCCCCTTGGGATTAATAAAGTATCTATCTATCTATCTATCTATCTATCTATCTATCTATCTATCTATCTATCTATCTATCTATCTATCTATCTATCTAGCAAGTGTCAGAAACTCCCACAGTAATAATTGACATAAAGGAACTCACATCTAAGATTCCAAATAAGACCCACCACACTACTGGTCAATGGTGGCTTGTACAGTAACCTCCAGTCTTGCGGCAATCCTTCCATGCATTCAATTTTCTTCCTCCATGAAGTGTTAGGTAGCATCTTCAATGAATCTTGATATTTAGCCTTTGCACAAATCCAGTATATTTGTTTCCCAGTAGCTATTGATAAAGGCAGTTTCATCAAGCTTTCTACTAAAAGTGATTTGTTTTGTTGAACCATTGTTCAGTCTCCCACTGAAACTCTAGGAAATGTACCAAAATAATTTGGAATGGTAATTACAGCCTGAGCCAGTCAATCCATTAGGGGCACCGTTTATGAAAGTTAAAAATCATACGCTACATAAAGTCCTCATTATATACACAGAGGGATGATAATTATGTAAGTGAAGGGGACCCCGTCTCCTCATGTTTCCCCAGCCCTCAGTCATCTAAGACTAGTAATACTATTTGCACTCCATATATGAAAGTAAAGGGTCTGCATTCTGTAAATTCTGCTGTGTGTATAACAGATAAGTGCTGCTTATGTGATTGAAGGTATACTCACTCCCGAAACCAAGGGGAGGTCCCACCCCCTCACAATCATCAAAGTCCAATACTGACTTCCCACTATGGTGCTGCTGATAGGGCTTCTTATGTGCATCAACCGGCTCTGTTCTGGACCTTTCTGTTTTTCCTCTTATATGTAGACTTTTATTTTTAGACACCAGTGCTGCAAAGCTCACTCTTATCCCTTGGTTGAAATTCTTTGCTTTCTATCTTATAACAGGTTATTCTCTCTCTGTTATACTCTCTATCTTATACCATTTTATGGTTTAATAGTTCTTGTACTGTATGTGTCACTTATCATCTAGCACCAGTTTTTGTGAACAGGCATTTGCTGCATACATTTGCTAAGGGACTGGATGGCCACTGGTCAGTGGTATTGATCCTTTTCTTTTGTTTACCTATGACTTCACTCACTTGGTGTTTATTCTGCCTCCTCTTTCCTTTTTCTTCTTCCATCCTTTTTCCTGGGAGCAGAATAGGTCTTGGCTAGTGGGTGCTGGTACTGTTTCATGTAAATTTTAAAATTCTGTTGACTGATTATATTTGCAAACCCTAATTAACATATTCATTGTTAGAAGGGACAAAAGTAAATTTTAAGTCTCTCTTCACACTTCCTTTGATACTATTGGCATACTGCTGTTCTTGAAGATGCCATGCATGTCAATAATGTGCTTTATGACTTAAACAGAGAGTAACAAGAGTGTAGCTTGTTTTTACTAAAAGAGTTTAGCATATCTATGAATGGTGGGACAGTTTTGTCTCTTCATGGCAGCAGGATGGCACATTGCATTGTTGTTGAGATGTCAAGCCAGAGCCTGAACTTGAACCCAATTAAACATCTCTGGAGAGACCTGAAAGTAGCTGTCTTTCAACCATTTCCAAAATAAAACCTGACAGAGCTTGAGAGGATCTGCAGAGAGAAATGTCAGAAAATCTCAACTCTGGGTTTGTGAAGCTTGCCATGTCCTAATCAGCAAGACTCCCAGCTGTAATCGCTGCCAAAGGGGTTTTAACTGAGTACAGAATCAAGAGTCTGGGATATTTAATCCCATTTTTGCTTTGTCATTTTGGGGTATTGAGTATTGCTTGATGTGGGGAAAAATGAATATAAATGATTATAGCACAAGGCAACAACACAGCAAATTGTGGAAAGCATGAAGGGGTCTAAACACTTTCTGAATCCACTGTGTACATGGTATATATAAATATGTATATATTTTTCTGTAGTTTATGGTTGGGGTTTTTAACTGTAATAATGTTTAAATAGTTATGACTACATAGGACCCAGTGATGAACTGGGGCTTTGCCCAGAGCTGTTTCCTGCCTTGCACCCAGTGCTGCTGAAATAGACTCTCCATCACCCCAAACTGGAATATGTAGGTTTGAGAATATATAATAACTATCTATTATAGTATGCATTTAGTACAGTGTCCAATGCCTATATGTAAGATTGTTTGTGATTATTCAGGAAAAAAACATTATGATACTTTCTGTGGATGAAAAAGCGATTGGTTTAGTTATATCATTTTCCAATTCAGTCATTCGTGACTGAAGATCATTAGAGGATAAATATTTATGGGGTTTATAATTTGTAGCTAGTAAGCTACAACTTTAAGTTAAACACAAAAATATGCACGTCCAAGCAGGCCTTAGTGGTGGCTCTGGGGTGAGAGATCTGCAGTGGCAATCGGAAGGTTGCCGGTTCGAATCCCGTAAATGCCAATAGGGACTCTGCTCTGTTGGGCCCTTCAGCAAGGCCCTTAACCCACAATTGCTGAGCGCTTTGAGTAGTGAGAAAAGTGCTATATAAATGCAAAGAATTATTATTATAACATTTCTCGCTAATGCATTTATAGTATATGTACCAAAATAAATGTTTTTTTATATATTTATTCTAGGTGGTTCACTGTCAAATGAATTTGTTACAGACGAGGAACTGTTCATTCGCTGGCTTGAAATTGTGACTTTTCTGCCTGTTATTTCCTTTAGAACACCGCCCTGGGTTTGTGGAGAAGATATGGTAAGTAGAAATATACTGTAGTTTAATAAATTTGCCTAACTTAGTCTATATGTTCAAAGAATCCTATCTCTCCTTTCTTTAGTTCTACTTGTTACAGGGGCTTTTTTACCTATCTGCTAGAATTGTGGTGGAAAAATTCATACAGTTGAGTGTTGCAGTCAAATTATACCACTGATGTACTGAGGACAATCAGCAGGATTTTTTGTTTCTTCATTCTTGCCACAAGTGAGGGAAACTGTGCAGCAGTGCTAAGCTAACATTTATGTTTGAATAAAAAAAGAAATCCATTTTACTAGTACATGTGCAAACATTAGCAAGCACTTTGCCTTTTTTATTCCAATAAATGATGTACCTTTAGCACTGCTATAGTGTTTTTACACTGGGGTTCATTTCATTTCATTTGAATTTTGCAAGTATTCCCCCATCCCCCCGAGAGCAGCAAACATGTCAACAGGTTTACAAGGACATTCTTTAGAGAAGACTAGCAAAGGTCCTTAACCAGAGTTAGAAATACCAAAGTGTTAGACTCAAAACACATCTATGAATTAGAGTCTTCAACAGAAGCAAGTTCTTAGGCTGATGATAGGTGCCTCACTACACAACAGCTCAAAGAACAGCTTTAACAGTGGTCGAAAAAAGCAAGTCTCAGCTTCTACTGTGAAGAGGAGACTTTGTTTAGTCTGCAATAGTCCACAACTGGTATTTCAAGTCCCTATTTTGTCTTTTAAGGAATGGCTTTCTAACTGCTACTTGCCCTGTCAAACCAGCAACATAAAATCTCTTTTTTCTCAGTAGAAACTGAGACTTGCTTTTGTCTACCACTGTTAAGTTGTGCTTGAAGCTTTTCTGCTGGGAAGTGCCGATCACGCAAGCTGGTGACCCTCAGAAACTTGTCTTCTGATTGGGTTGTGACTTTAGTTCTGTCAGATCTCTTCCTATCAGAGTTTCCGCCAGTTTTCAGACCAAGTACTGGTTTGTTCATCTGCTGTGGCTGGGTTACAAAATGTAATAATTGAGTAAATTGCAACTTAATTATGGATATGTACTTCATGAAGGCCTGCATATATGCATTCCTCAGAAATCTATGAAATATTTTAAAGTCCTTTATTGGTTGACAGCCCAATTATTAATATAAGAGCTCACAAGGACCCATCCAGAGAAAAAGTCAGATTACAGTATGTATAATGTGATTCTGTTATGTAAGTGAACATTCCCAATCTTACCGTGGAGAATTTAACATATATATAAAAAAAAATCCAACTCTACAATTAAAAAATGGAATCATGGTTTTATCTGATTAGTTGTAACAGATTGACATTCTTACATTATAGAAATACTAGCCGACCCTCGCGGCTCTGCCCGTGTAGTAATGAAACAGGACTGTGAGGAGGTCCCTGCCCGGCTCCTCACTCCTGATGTCAGACTTCCCCCTCCCCTCGGCCCGTAGCCTCTGTCTCGGATTAGCATGAATATATCGCTCCTGCAAGCGAACTATGATTCTTAGCGTGATGAGAGAAGTCACAAAATCTACCAGAATGTTCAAGCAAATTATAGAAAAAACCTGATTTAAATCCGTTAAGTAGTTCTCTCGTTCGCTAGCTAAGCGGGTGTGGGATACATGCCCCAAGGTAGGTGCGTGAGTGAGGAGGTCCCGCTCCCTACCCTCAGCCCACTGCATCTGTCTTCAATTTGCATAAATAAATCAGTACCGCAAGCGAAATGTGATACTTAGCGCAATGAGAGAAGTCGGAATGTTCAAGCAAATTATAGAAAAAAACCCGTTCTAAATCCGTTAAGTAGGTCTCTTGTGAAAAGTGGACAGACAGACATACAGACAGACAGATGTTGGATTTTTTACATATACAGATGATTTCAGTTTAGGTTCAGTCAAATTAAAATGGGAAATAATTGAAATTTGAATTATTTTTTTATGTTTTACACTAAATTATCATATATATCTAAATAGATACAGCTATATCAACAGCTTTCATTTTTCACGTGACAGTTTCACATAACTCATTCCATATATTTTGTATTTATTTTCCATATCAAATTTGTAAAAACAGGTATCTTAAATCATCTTAAGATGAATTTGTATTGTTGGAGCAGCTATATCAAATCCTTTTTATATGATGCCTTTCCTAGAGCTATCATTATTTTTGTAAGTCATATATACAGTATGCAGTCATTGCAAAAAATAAAAGGTGACTTTAAGTATTCACATCCTTCTCAATTTAAAACAGAAGAACCAGTTTTTACTCCACTGTCATAAATACGGTACCTTTATACAGTATCTATATTTGATTTAACTGGCTGCCAAAGCTTTAACATGTTTTTCTACCATTTTCAGACTGAGTAGTAAATAAATGCTTTTTTCACAAAAAACGTCAAAAAATATCTTATGATCACAATTTGATCATTTTTGAATCTAGGTAGAAAAGAATTGATGTTATGAGGTCTTCAACAGAATGACTGACAAAAATCAATATTTGTACAGCAGGCATACATTTTTCAAAGAGGATCGTAATGTTGGATGAGTGGAGATCTGTGAATAAAATTGAGGATTGAAAAAATCTCAATACTTCCTCTTCAACCCTTATTTGAATTAATGTCAAAAATAATGATTTTTCATTAAATATTAATTCTGAAATTGTAAAACATTACAATATGCATTTTGCATGGAATCAGTTACATCCATATCATATGTGCTTTCTTGCTCATTATTTTGACAGAAAATGGATATGGATTATTTAGAGGAATTTGTTTACATTTTTTTGTTGCTTTTCTGAGACAGGTTATGATTCAGATTAGGTGCTTGACGTTTTTAAAGAAAATGTAATATTCTCATTAAGCAGATGTGTGGCCTACATGATGAAAAAATACACTTCAAATATTTTCATGTCTTCCTTTGCTTTGAGTACCAATTGCATCGTATTCAGCATCAAAAATTCTGTGCACAGCACATGGCAAAAACCCAGCACTCCTTGGCTGCATGGAGGAGGGAGTGCCTCCATATTTGATGTCATTTTTGTTCTTCGGCCATGACAACATGCTAAGCATAAATGAAACTTAAGCCATTAAACCTTTTAGAAAGAAAGTAGGCATTCTGTTTGGGTGTGTGTTTAATTTTTGTGTGTCATATCGTGGACTCAGTTGTTTCACTTTTCAACACTTCTGTAAAAATATGATCTAAGAATATGATCATGGATTTTTGAAGGCCCTTGATTAATTTGAGGTTTGTATATGTTGCGTGTGCTGGTCTTCTGTGCTTAGAGAGGCAGCCTCTCACACAATACAGTCCCTTGGAACTGATGTTTCCTACAAAAAAGGCTTGCCATACTACTTTAGTACAATCTGCCGCCATGTAATATGCGACTCTCCAGTGCAAAGCAATCTTAGGTTGCAGAGTTGGGTGAACAGGCTGGACAAAAACTATGGCAAGTGGGTTGAGGGACAGATAGAGTGTTTTATTAACTTCCACAACAAACAAATAAAAAAGCACAGGAATGTAGTTAAAAAAAGTTAAAACATCAATCAAAAGCATAATACAGAAACAAGCAAATGATCATAAACGGCAATGGGTTATTGCGGCTTAGGCATTGAATTTTATACCACATAGGTTGCCAGAGCAGTTCCTGCCAGTGACTAACTGCACACAATTCTGGCAAGTCATTTAACCCTCCTGTGCCAACCATTAAAAAAATAAATACTAACATTTGTAACACATCTTGATTGTGTAGGTTACCTTGAACAAACTCTGGAGCATTCAAACAGAGGCATTTACAAGGAGTGGATGAACACTGCTAGAATAGTTTTAGACTCCTTTTATTTTCATTGCTACATCACATAACTAAAGAATAGTTAACATTGCTTAGCAGGAGACACTAACTGGAGGGGCCAGAGGCAAACTTCAGGCAGTGTGAGGGGCCAAGACAGGTACAATGCATTTCAAATCTAGTTTCTTCCCTCGTCTTTTTGACATGTGGGCAGACATGTCTTTATGATATTTATAGGCAACACATTACACCTGTAATATATGTTTCCACTCAACTTTCTGAAACTGAGTATGGGTTTTTGAAGGATCTATCTTTATTGCATTTGTGTACAGTCGGTTTTGATGCCTGTTGGGTTTTTCCTTTTAACATTTTGGTGAGATTGTGACAATGGGTTGAGTTCACATTTATAAAATGTTTTGTGGGTTGCCACGTCCTTAAAAAAGTTTAAAGCCCAAATACACCTCTAAAATTGCATAGTGGCACAAAAAACTATCCTAATACCTGATTCTGACAAATTGAAATACAGGAAAATGGGGTGCAGTGCTGAGAGTTGTGGATTAGGTACTTACCATCAAAGTCTGTGTCCTCCTCTGAGATTTGAGAGTGATGGAATCGTTATATACAGTCGAACAGCGGGAGGCTGGAGGTCCCCTTGAGAGACTGTACAACAGTAAAGTACATATGCAGGTCCAAAGATCAGATGGAGGGTTCCCTGAAAGATGAAAAAAATCCTAATAAGACAGATTAGAGTGTTTGAAAAAATAGCCCAAAATACTGCATTGTTTATTTGCAATAAACTGCAAACCAGGAAAGCCTAAATTTTTCCCGCAGTCAAAAATAGCCCAAGTGGGAAAGGAAACTATGGGTTTGGCAACACCGGCACTTATATTGTCTGTCTGTATCTCTCTCGGGTATCTGTGTAGAGCTCTGGCCATCCTTCTTAGCCCTTGCCTTTCACGAGTGCTCACTCACTAATCAATTTCCTTTCTTACCTGCCTCTCTCCTTTTCTTCTGTGTGGGCAACCCAAGTTGATGCCGTGCACTCACCTTGCAGCTAAACTGCACTCCTCTCATTAAGGTAAGTGCACATGAGTGCCAACACCAGTTAACTAGCTGGGTAAGTTAATAAATAAAAAGAAAACTAAAAGCAATTACCGGTAATAAATTAAACCATAAAAATATCCTGCTGTGACACACCCCACCACAGTTATGGGGGCACAAGTATTTATGCACTTTCACATTTGCAGGGGTTCATTCTATGATAAGATCAATTTAAACTCTTAAGTAGTGAGTAAAGGTCCAGCCTCCTTTGTGTTACATGTTTGTCTGTCTTGTTGCGTCCTGTATTATGTGACAATATATATATATATATATATATAGCTATCATTTCTAAAATCTTTACGTTTATAAGTCAATTGTATTATTATGTTTCTTAAAACAAGCGTGCTTCAGTTATAGTATAATGGCCAGAGACCACTTCCTACAAAAAAAAGTAAGGAAAATAAAGTACAAACCTTATCAGATTGTTTAATAAATTACTGGCACTGCTGAAGGCAAAATTGATAGTTAACTAACCACATTAAATCTCTTCATTCTTCCTACAAACAATTAACACTTTTTTTTTACCAAATAGTTTGAGGGAACATTAAATATTTGTTTAGTTCCTTTCCAAAGTATGCAAGATAAATGTCTGACTTTTAAATATATTTTGCCAGGCCTATGTCCAATTGCTCTCTTAAAAGTTAAACCAGAATAAGCAATTTTTTAATTTTCTGGTTTGTTTTCTTGCTTTCCCACCCAGTGCTGTTATTCAGAGTTGTGTGGAAACCTGCTATTTAACTTTTGGTTTCTCATAGTCCATATCACTGGTCAAAGCAAAATTAGTGATAACAGCCCATCACCCTTTGACTAACTATAAAAGTCAAGGTGCTATTTTCTTACAATCAAGCAACATTACCAGGGATTCTAGCTGCTTTCCTCTTAACTCTATAACTCAGTTGACATTCCAAGGAGGTCAGTTGTGAGCTGCTTGATTCCATGCTACTGTAACTGTGGAAAATTAGAAAAGATTGCTGAACAGACTGGCCCATCAAGAGAAAAAGTATATTTAAAAGTATATCAATGGAAATGTGTGCAAAGTATAAAATGATTTGGAGAGTGGAGGGCAGGGATGAGATATAATAAAATTAAGCATGCTATATTTATGCCAGTGTTATTCCAGATTGCACTTCTGTGTTGACTGAGGTTTTCTATTCTTATCTTCTGGCAGGCGCTCCATTTTAATGAGTGGGGTTACCCTTGTCCTCTGCATTCCTGTTGCTATTTCCAGGCTTTAAACTTGGACCTAACATGCCAATGGCACACACTTTTTTTTTTTTACACTGATCGTATTTCAGAGATATGCTGCCCTGTTGACTTGGTTTTGTAACCTGGAACAAGTCATTTAAACAAAGTATGAGCTGGTTTTCAAGCAGCAGACTCATTGGCCACCCTGTCCTCTTCCTAATAGAGAAGCTCAACTGCAGCATACTTTTAATCAAACATTTCAGTCCTGAAGTTTTTTTTTTTTGTTTGTTTCATTTATTGCATAGCCATACCCTCTACCATCAGCTTATGAGCACAAGGCTGGGACCAACTGGGCATCAGTCTGTCACAAGGAACGCTTATCCAAACGTCATAATAAGTTTATCCATCTATTTGTTTTCTTGCTCACTTTTTCCATTACAAGTTCAGCAAGACCAGAATTCATTTCCAGGAACAATGGGCACAAGGGAGGAACTAACCCAAGTTGGGTTGCACAATACATTTATAAACAGACATCATTAAATCTGTTCAGCTATACATTTTCTACGCATTTTTTTCCTCTAAAGGTTTGCAGAGAAGCAGAATGTACCTTCCAACACTTTTAGATACAAGAAATCAACCAACTACTAAAGACGATCTAGCTTCCTACTAGTCATCCCCTAAATCAGCCAATTTAGAATCAATAATTGAATCACTTTTGCGGCTTTAGGATGTGGAAGAGAGTTAAAGGACCTGAATATGGGAGTATTATGCAAACTGTGAAGAACTTTGTTTGTTATGTGTACATAGCACATAGTGTATGTACTGTAGTACAATGAAATTCTTGCTTGCATGTCTCGTCAGAGGCAGTGACGATAATACAATACCAACCAAGACCCACATACAAAATACAATATATTCCAGTATTTAATAAATATTGTGTGTATAAACTCATGGAGCAAATTTTTAGGAATACCTATAAACCTACTTATCCAAGCAATTATCTAATCAGTCAATCACAATGCAGTTTAAAATCATGCAGGTACAATTCAGAAGCTTCATTGAATGTTCACTTCATCTTTGTGATTTTGACCATGGCATGATTTGTTGGTACCAGAAAGGCTGTTTTGAGTATTTCTGTACCCACTGGTCTCCTGGACTTTCACACACAGCTAGAGTTTACTCAGAATGGTGCAAAACCAAAAAACCTCCAGTGAGTGACAGTTCTACAGAGGGAAATGCCTTGTTGATGAGATAGATCAGAGTAGATTTTCCAGACTGGTTCAAGCCGAAAGAAAAGCAATATTAACTTAGGTAACCACTCTGTACAACTGTGCTGAGCAGAGAAGCATCTCAGAAATGTATAATATTCAATTCATGAAGCAGATGGACTACAACATTGGGTTTCACTCCTGTGAGCCAAGAACAGAAAACAGAGGAAGCTGTAGGCACAGGCTTACCAAAACTGCACAGTTGAAAACAGAAAAATATAGCATGGTCTGACGAATCTCAATTTCTGCTAAGGCTCACAGGTTGTAGGGTCAGAATTTTACACCATCAGTATGACTCAATGAAGCCAGCATGATGCTGTAATGGTGTGGGAATGTTCTCTTGGCACACTTTGCACCTGTAAATACTAATTAATCATCATTTAAATGCTATAGACTATTTCAGTATTGTTGCTGACCATCTGCAACACTTAATGGCCACAATTTACTCATGTTCTAATGACTACTTACAGGATGATATTGCACAATACAACAAAGCAAAAGTCATCTCAAACTGGTTTCATGACAATGAAGTCAGTGTTTATATAATATAGTCAAGAGGTGAATTGAGTCTGTAGAAAAAGTTGGGGGGACCAACTGGGCCAGCCTGTTTGATGCCAAAATCCAAAAAACATAACAAAAACATGCATTCTGTAATGCACTAACAAAAAACTGGCGTACACTTCGATTGGGTAGCCAACTCGCTATCTCTATCTTTAGTACTCTATCGAGCTGATTATTATCGGGGACATCCGTCATATATAAACTGCTCAAAAATATTAAAGGAACACTTTGAAAACACATCAGATCTCAATGGGAAAAAAAATCATGCTGGATATCTATACTGATATGGACTGGGTAATGTGTTAGGAATGAAAGGATGCCACATCGTTTGATGGAAATGAAAATTATCAACCTACAGAGGGCTGAATTCAAAGACACCCTGAAAATCAAAGTGAAAAAATGATGCGGCAGGCTAGTCCATTTTGCCGAGATTTCATTCCAGCAACTCAGAATCGTACTCAGTAGTTTGTATGACCCCCACGTGCTTGTGTGCATGCCTGACAACCTGCTAATGAGACAACGGATGGTGTCCTGGGGGATCACCTCCCAGATCTGGAGCAGGGCATCACTGAGCTCCTGGACAATCTGTGGTGCAACCTGGCGGCGTTGGATGAACTGAAACATAATGTCCCAGAGGTGTTCTATTGGATATAGGTCAGGCGAGCATGGGGGCCAGTCAATGGTATCAATTCCTTCATCTTCCAGGAACTGCCTGCATACTCTTGTCACATGAGGCCTGGCATTGTCGTGCACCAGGAGGAACCCAGGACCCACTGCACCAGCATAGGGTCTGACAATAGGACCAAGGATTTCATCCCGATACCTAATGGCAGTCAAGGTGCCATTGTCTAGCCTGTAGAGGTCAGTGTGTCCCTCCATGGATATGCCTCCCCAGACCATCACTGACCCACCACCCAACCAGTCATGCTGAATAATGTTACAAGCAGCATAACGTTCTCCACGACTTCTCCAGACCCTTTCACGTCTGTCACATGTGCTCAGGGTGAACCTTCTCTCATCTGTGAAAAGCACTGGGCACTACTGGTGGACCTGGTAATTCTGGTATTCTATGGCAAATGCCAATCGAACTCCACAGTGCCGGGCAGTGTGCACAGGCCCACTAGAGGACGTCGGGCCCTCAGGCCACCCTCAAGAAGTCTGTTTCTGATTATTTGGTCAGAGACATTCACACCAGTGGCCTGCTGGAGGTCATTTTGTAGGGCTCTGGTAGTGCTCATCCTGTTCCTCCTTGCCCAAAGGAGCAGATACCGGTTAGTCCTGCTGATGGGTTAAGGACCTTCTACAGCCCTGTCCAGCTCTCCTAGAGTAACTGCCTGTCTCCTTGAGTCTCCTCCATGCCCTTGAGACTGTGCTGGGAGACACAGCAAACCTTGTGGCAATGGCATGTATTGATGTGCCATCCTGGAGAAGTTGGACTACCTGTGCAACCAAACTCTGTAGGGTCCAGGTATCGCTTCATGCTACCAGTAGTGACACTGAACGTAGCCAAATGCAAAACTAGTGAAAAAACAAGCAGAAAAGATGAGGAGGAAAAAATGGCAGTGGTCTCCACCTGTTAAACTATTCCTGTTTTGGGGGTCATCTCATTATTGCCCCTCTAGTGCACCTGTTGGTAATTTCATTAATACCAAAGCAGATGAAACTGATTAACTGGTACTTAACTGACCAGATCAATATCGCAGATATCTCATTGACTTGATGCTATACTCGGATTAAAGAGTGCTAATCTTTTTCAGCAGTGTATATATATATATATATATATATATATATATATATATATATATAATATATGTATGTATGTATATATACTGTATATATGTATGTATGTATGTGTGTGTGTATATATATATATATATATATATATATTTATGTATGTATGTGTGTGTGTATATATATATATATATATATATATATATATATATATATATATATATATATATATACACATAACATACATATATATATATATATATATATATATATATATATATATATATATATATATATATATACACACATAACATACATACATACATATATATATATATATATACACACATAACATACATACATATATATATATATACACACATAACATACACATATATATATATGTATGTTATGTGTGTGTGTATATATATATATATATATATATATATGTATGTGTGTTATGTGTGTATATATATATATATGTATGTGTGTTATGTGTGTATATATATATATATGTATGTATGTTATGTGTGTATATATATATATATATATATGTATGTATGTGTGTGTATATATATATATATATATATATATATATGTATGTATGTATGTGTGTGTGTATATATATATATATATATATATAATGTATGTATGTATGTACAGTGGTGTGAAAAACTATTTGCCCCCTTCCTGATTTCTTATTCTTTTGCATGTTTGTCACACAAAATGTTTCTGATCATCAAACACATTTAACCATTAGTCAAATATAACACAAGTAAACACAAAATGCAGTTTTTAAATGATGGTTTTTATTATTTAGGGAGAAAAAAAATCCAAACCTACATGGCCCTGTGTGAAAAGTAATTGCCCCCTTGTTAAAAAAATAACCTAACTGTGGTGTATCACACCTGAGTTCAATTTCCGTAGCCACCCCCAGGCCTGATTACTGCCACACCTGTTTCAATCAAGAAATCACTTAAATAGGAGCTGCCTGACACAGAGAAGTAGACCAAAAGCACCTCAAAAGCTAGACATCATGCCAAGATCCAAAGAAATTCAGGAACAAATGAGAACAGAAGTAATTGAGATCTATCAGTCTGGTAAGGTTATAAAGCCATTTCTAAAGCTTTGGGACTCCAGCGAACCACAGTGAGAGCCATTATCCACAAATGGCAAAAACATGGAACAGTGGTGAACCTTCCCAGGAGTGGCCGGACGACCAAAATTACCCCAAGAGCGCAGAGACGACTCATCCGAGAGGTCACAAAAGACCCCAAGACAACGTCTAAAGAACTGCAGGCCTCACTTGCCTCAATTAAGGTCAGTGTTCACGACTCCACCATAAGAAAGAGACTGGGCAAAAACAGCCTGCATGGCAGATGTCCAAGACGCAAACCACTGTTAAGCAAAAAGAACATTAGGGCTCATCTCAATTTTGCTAAGAAACATCTCAATGATTGCCAAGACTTTTGGGAAAATACCTTGTGGACTGATGAGACAAAAGTTGAACTTTTTGGAAGGCAAATGTCCCGTTACATCTGGCGTAAAAGGAACACAGCATTTCAGAAAAAGAACATCATACCAACAGTAAAATATGGTGGTGGTAGTGTGATGGTCTGGGGTTGTTTTGCTGCTTCAGGACCTGGAAGGCTTGCTGTGATAGATGGAACCATGAATTCTACTGTCTACCAAAAAATCCTGAAGGAGAATGTCCGGCCATCTGTTCGTCAACTCAAGCTGAAGCGATCTTGGGTGCTGCAACAGGACAATGACCCAAAACACACCAGCAAATCCACCTCTGAATGGCTGAAGAAAAACAAAATGAAGACTTTGGAGTGGCCTAGTCAAAGTCCTGACCTGAATCCAATTGAGATGCTATGGCATGACCTTAAAAAGGCGGTTCATGCTAGAAAACCCTCAAATAAAGCTGAATTACAACAATTTTGCAAAGATGAGTGGGCCAAAATTCCTCCAGAGCGCTGTAAAAGACTCATTAGGTTCAGGGGGCAATTACTTTTTCACACAGGGCCATGTAGGTTTGGATTTTTTTTTCTCCCTAAATAATAAAAACCACCATTTACAAAATGCAATTTTGTGTTTACTTGTGTTATATTTGACTAATGGTTAAATGTGTTTGATGATAAGAAACATTTTGTGTGACAAACATGCAAAAGAATAAGAAATCAGGAAGGGGGCAAATAGTTTTTCACACCACTGTATATACACATACAGACACATATTACATATGTAGATTTGTAAATATGTATATATATATACACACATATCTACATATATATACACATATATATATATATATATATATATATACATATCTACATATATATACAGTAATTCCTCCCCCAAACTATGCGACTCTTCAATTCCACCAGAGGGGGTAAACGTTGAACATTATTCAAGTTATTGTCTGTTTTTTTATCTGCATTTTTTATTACTCTTTAATTTAATATTTTTGCTGCTGGAATATGTGAATTTCCCCCTGGGATTAATAAAGTATCTATCTATCTAATCCCTCGCTACTTCGCGGTTCACTTTTCGCGGGTTTTTAAATACAAGTGATTGCCCGCCTATCGCGGAAGTTATGTTCCAGACCCATCAGCAACAGGAGAAAATCTGCGATATAGAAAGACCATATAAATAAACATTTTTATAGTTTAAGCCTTAAAATACCCATCCCACATGCTTTAAACACATGTAAACTTATAAAACACACTTTGTTAACACATATGATATGTGGATGTCGGGCTAAGGATATGAGTAACATCTCACTATTATAAAACATTTTAACTTCACGCAAGACACAAGACAGTGAGACAGGAAAATTGGTGA
This sequence comes from Erpetoichthys calabaricus, assembly GCF_900747795.2. NCBI lineage: Eukaryota > Metazoa > Chordata > Cladistia > Polypteriformes > Polypteridae > Erpetoichthys > Erpetoichthys calabaricus. The sequence continues at coordinate 328,227,784 of NC_041395.2, forward strand.
TGTACAGGCTTTTAAATTATTGACACGCAGAGCGACAAGCAGCACAAAGCCAGCACAAAGTCCACTTCTCCTTAGCGTTCATTCAGCTCCCCACCCCCTTGACAATGCGAAGTGGCAGGAGCGTACTGCGCTTCCGGGTTGGTTGAGCGAAGGTGCGTTCAGCTCTCACACACCCACACACACACACACACACACTCCTCGCGCAGAGCGACAAGCAGGCATTTTGGCAGAAGCAGCACAAAGTACATTTCTGCTCAGCATGAGTTCAGCTGCCCCCCTTCACAAAGCGAGTGCAGACACATTGACATCTGATCGCTGCGTGCAGTGTGCAGTGTTGGTCTGAGGTGTTTAAGAATGTAGAAAGTGTTTAAGAGCATAGGAAGTGTTTATAAGAGCATGGGAAAGGTTAACAAGACAGTGAGAAAGGTTTATAAGAGTGTGGGAAGGGTTTATAAAGCCTTAAAATATGTATAAATAATAAAATAAATATAGGTCGCTACTTCGCGGATTTTCACCTATCGCGGGGGGCTCTGGAACGTAACCCCCGCGATAGGTGAGGGATTACTGTATAGACATACATACATATATATATATCTATATCTATCTCTCTCTATATATATAGCTATATATATATATATATCTATATATATATATATATATATCTATATATATATATATATATATCTAAATATATATATATATATATATATATATATATATATATATATATATATATATATATATATATATATATATATATCTGAATCAGTCTGAATGATTTCTGCCCAGTGGCACTCACATCTGTCATCATGAAGTGCTTTGAGAAACTGGTGCAGAGTCATATCATTGCCTGCCTGCCAGCAGACCTGGACCCATTTCAATTTGCTTACAAAGCAAAGAGATCCACGGAGGATGCTGTGGCCACAGCCCTTCATGCTGCCCTGACCCACCTGGAGCAGCAGGGGAGTTATGCCAGACTGCTCTTTGTAGACTTCAGCTCGGCGTTTAACACCATCCTCCCACAACGACTGGTGTCCAAACTGGCAGATCTGGGACTTCCATCACTCACCTGCAGTTGGATACTGGACTTCCTGTCTGGTCGCTCCCAGAGGGTCAGGCTGGGTCTCCACACATCCACTGCTCTCAGCCTCAACACTGGGACGCCGCAGGGTTGTGTGCTCAGCCCGCTCCTCTACACCCTCTAGACATATGACTGTGTCCCCCACTCACCATAGCAACAAGATTATAAAGTTTGCGGATGACACGACGGTGGTCGGACTCATCTCGGGCAAGGAGGGTGAGCTAGCATACAGGGACGAGGTGGAAAGACTGTCAGAGTGGTGCACAGTCAATAACCTGCCTCCTCAACACCAAAAAAACGAAGGAGCTTGTTATTGACTTTAGGAAAAACAAAACTGACATCCAGCCACTCATCATTGGCGGGGCCTGTGTGGAGAGGGTCCCGGTGTTCAGGTTTCTGGGTATGGAGCTGGAGGATGACCTGACCTGGAGCACCAACACCAAAGAGCTGTTAAAGATGGCGCAGCAGAGACTGTATTTTCTGAGAATTCTCAGAAAGAACCACCTCCCAAAAAATCTACTCCTTGCTTTTTATCATTGTTCCATCGAGAGTGTGCTCACGTACAGACTGTGTGTGTGGTACGGCAGCTGCACTTCCTCAGAAAAGAAAGCGCTCCACAGGGTTGTCAGGATAGCGGAGAGAACACTTAGTTGTACCCTCCCCACTCTGGAACAAATCTACACCTCCCAAAGCCGCAAAAAAGCAATAGACATTTCACAGGACTCATCACATCCCGGTCATTGCCTCTTCCAGCTTTTGCCATCGGGCAAGAGATACAGAGCTATGAAAACTAGGACAAACCGCCTTAAAAACAGCTTTTATCCGAAAGCAATCATGGCCCTGAACTCAGAATAAAACTGCTCCATATTATTCTTCCAATGTGCAATATAGACCTTAAGTCAACAAGTGCAGTTTGTATATTTATTACTATTTGGTTTGTTATTATTTTCTCTCTTCTTGTCTTTTTGTCTTTTTTAACTCTTATTCCTCACACTGAGTCGATTGCACCTTCAATTTCGTTGTTCCTTTGTAAAAGTGACAATGACAATAAAGATCTATCTATCTATCTATCTATCTATCTATCTATCTATCTATCTATCTATCTATCTATCTATCTATCTATCTATCTATCTATCTATCTATCTATCTATCTATATCCCCGTGAAGTACTGCTTTTAAATTTTTATTAAGAAGAAAAGAAAACCTTTTTAAATTGAGGGAAAATATACCAATAACAATTTGTTAAGGATCTGTTTTTTTGTGAAGCAGCCTTAACACAGCTTTTCCGCTGTTTTATAAACGAACGCCATATAAGGTCTTCCTTTTTCCTTGCTTCGCCAAGGAAGGAGCCTTTTTATTTAATCCACGGGTTCTTAGCTTTTTTTTTCTTTTTTTACAATTGTTATAGTTCTGTTTGTATACCACGTTGTCAGTTCAGCACTCCGGTTGTAATATGACCAAGCTGTGCAAGCTTACTGTTAAGAATGCAACGTATAGTTGTACAGGAGAAAAGCAATCTTGCCTCAAATCAATGGCAACCTTTTGTAGGTCTATGAAGTTAATTTAAACTTTAGGTTCACACGGTGCTTTCTTTCTGAAGTACCTGCACTCATGAATATGTCTGTATGCGTCAGTCGCTCAAATCCCTGCACTTCGCACCGGCGAAGTACCGCTTTTAAATTTTTATTAAGAAGAAAAGAAAAACTTTTTAAATTGAAGGAAAATATACCAATAACAATTTGTTAAGGATCTGTTTTTTTGTGAAGCTGCCTTCACACGAGTGATCACTTCGAGCTGACTTGCTGGGCAACCATAAGCGTTACCTGGTAGGTAACCACCCATACAATCAGATTGTGAATCAGACTACGAATGTCGTGAATGTAATTACCCCAATCTACATGCTGTCAAATAAACGAACCACACGCCGTGGCGCAATTTTAGGGGCTTCGCCTCTAGCGCTGACGTCCAAGGTTCGATTCCCGTAAGGGAGTGCAGTGAGTGGGTGGTTACCTACCAGGTAACGCTTATGGTTGGCCAGCAAGTCAGCTAATATCAGCCACTGTGCCTTCAGTTGTGAGAAGCAGATCATAGAATGGTTGAAAATAGTTTACTGTCAAATAATGCAAAGAGTACGCGACACGTGTTTCGCCGTAATTCTTGGCTCATCAGGCATACACACTCACCTGCACTCATGAATATGTCTGTATGCGTCAGTCGCTCAAATCCCCGCGCTTGGCAACGGCGAATTTAAATTTAAATTAAATTAAATTTTATTAAGAAGAAAAGAAAACCTTTTCAAATTGAGGGAAAATAATACCAATAACAATTTGTTAAGGATCTGGTTTTTTTTGTGAAGCTGCCTTCACACACCCTCTCCGCTGTTTTATAAACGAACGCCATATAAGGTCTTCCTTTTTCCTTGCTTCGCCAACGGAAGCAGCCTTTTTATTTAATGTACGGGTTGTCCGCTGTTTTTTTGTTTGTTTATTACAATTGTTATAGTTCTGTTTGTATACCACGTTGTCAGTTCAGCACTCCAGTTGTAATATAACCAAGCCGTGCAAGCACACTCTTGAGAATGCAACGTATAGTTGTACAGGAGAAAAGCAATCATGCCTCAAATCAATGGCAACCTTTTGTAGGTCTATGAACTTAATTTAAACTTTAGGTTTACACGGTGCTTTGTTTCCGACGTGCTGCGTTCTACGTGCTGTTAATTAAGACCCGGCACTTAAAAGTTTCTCGTTACAGCAATTTTTAATCCGTTACAAAGTCATCGAAAGTCTCGTTTATACCTCGTGTCTTCTCATTAAACTTGTATCTCGCGAATATGGTATTGCAAACGGCAGCGGGAGTGTTTCTCATTAAACTTGTATCTCGCGAATATGGTATTGCAAACGGCAGCGGGAGTGTTTCTCATTAAACTTGTATCTCGTGAATATGGTATTGCAAACGGCAGCGGTAGCGTTTCTATATACTTGTAAACTTACATTTTACACCGTGCTTTGTTTCCGCAGTATCGAAGTGATCACTCGTGCTGCATTCAGTCAGTTCACGTAAGCCGCTCTCTTGTGCCTTCTCAATTGTGTAATGAATGTTTTCTTCATCGCTCTTTGTTTTCTTCATCGCTCTTTGGGGCTCTTCCTTGTTTTCAGTTCACGTGATTACGTAGGAGGCGTGATGACGCGATACGTGACTCCGCCTCCTCCATTAGAGTATATGGACAAAAAAGAGGTTCCAGTTATGACCATTACGCGTAGAATTTCGAAATGAAACCTGCCTAACTTTTGTAAGTAAGCTGTAAGGAATGAGCCTGCCCATTTTCAGCCTTCCACCTACACGGGAAGTTGAAGAATTAGTGATGAGTGAGTGAGTCAGTCAGTCAGTCAGTCAGTCAGTGAGGGCATTGCCTTTTATTAGTATAGATATATGTATGTATGTGTGTATATATATATATATATATATATTGTAAAAGAATCAGACATACTCTGATAAAGGTTTGGGGCAGCCACCCGTATAATCTCGAAATCCTTGGCTGCAAAGCTGAAGTGAATAATAATAGCACTGAAGTGCATACAAACGAGTCCAAAACCAGACTGAGGAATTAGGATAGAGGGCAGGGTTTTAAAGGGGAAGACAGGAAGTGAGGTCATAAGGATCAGGGATGTGTTCGTTCTCCATTGGACCGAGCCCGGACATGACGTCAGGGGGGTCGGAGCCATTCAGGTCCCCTTCCATTGGCTTGGTCCCGGAAATGATGTCACGAGAGCCAGGTGGAATCTCCCGGGAACGGTCTGCAGGCAAGAGAGAAAAAGAGTCAGTGCACTCTGCCACCTCCCGGTATGTCTCAGAACTGCCATCCCTCAAGCCCTTTAGCTGCCTCCCATGCGCACGTGTGTGACAAGGCCCCCCCCTTAGCCCAGACCCGTCGGGTCGGGCGACCCTAACCGAGAGGTCGTGAACCCGGGAAAGAGCATCAGCGTTGGCATGGAGAGAGCCACGACGATGAATGAGCAAAAACTTGTACGGCTGTAGGTCAAGAAACCACCTGGTGACCCGCGGATTCGACTCCTTGTGCAGGGCCATCCACTGTAGGGGTGCATGGTCCGTGACAAGGGTGAACTCCCGGCCCAACAGGTAGTACCCTCAGCTGAGTTATCGCCCACTTAATCGCCAAGGCTTCCCTTTCCACCGCTGCATACCTGGTCTCCCGGTCCAACAGTTTCCGGCTCAGGTACATGATGGGGTGTTCCACACCATCGACGCTTTGGCTCAGCACTGCTCCCAAGCCTGTGTCCGAAGCGTCCGTCTGGAGAATAAAAGGCAAGGAAAAGTTGGGTGCCATCAAGATAGGTGCAGACGTAAGGGCCTGTTTCAAGTCACTAAATGCAGCGCCTGTTTTCTCAGTCCATACCACAATGTTCGGGGCCCTCTTCCTTGTTAAATCAGTCAAGAGCGCCGCTCTCTCTGAGAACCGAGGTACAAACCGGCGGTAGTACCCCGCTAACCCGAGAAAGGCTTGGACCTGCCGCTTGGTTCGCGGACGGGGCCATTTCAAAATGGCGTCTACTTTGGAGCACTGTGGCCTCACGGTACCCCGACCCACCAGGTAGCCTAAATACTTGGCTTCGGTTAATCCGAAGAAACATTTCTTGGGATTAATCCTGAGCCCGGCCTCACCGAGTGTCCGCAATACCGCTTGGACCTGCTGTAGGTGTTCCTTCCATGTGCCGGAATAGATGACCACGTCATCCAGGTAGGCAGCACTGTATGAGTTATGAGGTCGGAGCACTTTGTCCACCAGACGCTGGAAGGTTGCAGGGGCCCCGTGTAACCCAAATGGAAGGACACGATACTGCCAGTGTCCGCTAGGGGTACTAAACGCCGTTTTTTCCTTCGTGGAGGCCGTTAAAGGAACCTGCCAGTACCCTTTCGTCATGTCAAGCGTGGTCAAATATCGAGCCTGCCCAAGTCTCTCGAGGAGATCATCCACTCGTGGCATTGGATAGGCATCAAATTGGGAGACTTGATTAAGCCGGCGGAAGTCATTGCAAAACCTCCAACTCCCGTCCGGCTTACCGACGAGCATAATGGGACTGGACCAGGGACTATAACTTTCCTCAATTACTCCTAGTTCCAGCATGCGCTTGATTTCAAGCTCCACTTCAGCCCTTTATGCCTCGGGAAGACGATACGGGCGTTCTCGGACAACAACCCCGGGCTCTGTCACAATATTATGCTCAACCAGAGAGGTCCGTCCGGGGTGTTCACTGACTACCTCCTGAACAGCCCGGATAACTGCATCCAGCTCCAGCCGTTGTCGGGGACTCAAGTCCACCCCGAAGTTAAGGCTGGGGCTGTGAGCGAAGAGCGAGCGGGGCTGGCCGGAGGAGGGATCGGGATCCCTGTCCTTCCACGGTTTCAGCAGATTCACATGATAAACCCGCTCCTTTGGCCGACGATTCGGCTGACTCACCAAATAGTCGACCAGTCCCTTCCTCTCCTTAACTTCATAGGGGCCTTGCCAATGGGCGAGCAACTTCGAGTGAGAGGTAGGCACTAGGACCATGACTCGATCCCCCGGGCGGAACTCCCGGAGTGACGTGCCACGGTTATAATAACGGGCCTGTGCTGTCTGAGCCTCTTCCACGTGACTTTTAAGGAGGGGCGGTATCTTTCCAAATCTATCGCGTAACTGCGCGATATACTCTAATATGTTTGTCGAGGGAAGAGCCTCTTCTTCCCATCCTTCTTTTAAAATATCCAATATGCCCCGGGGTTGTCGCCCATACAGTAATTCAAAAGGGGAGAACCCCGTGGAGGCTTGAGGGACTTCCCGATAGGCAAAAAGGACGAGGGGGAGGAGCTGATCCCAGTTCCGTCCATCCTCGCTGACCACCTTACGTAGCATCTGTTTGAGAGTCTGATTAAACCTCTCGACTAAACCGTCGGTTTGAGGATGGTACACCGCGGTCTTTAAATGCTTTATTCTCAGTAACTTGGCAGTCTCCTTGAACATCTCCGAGGTGAAAGGTGTCCCCTGGTCTGTCAAGACTTCCTTGGGGATACCTACGCGCGAAAAGACCCCTAGTAACTCCCGTGCGATTGCTTTAGAATTAGCTGAGCGCAAGGGAACAGCTTCGGGGTATTTCGTAGCATAGTCCACGAGGACTAGGATGTACTTGTGTCCTCGGGCTGAGGGCTCTAAAGGTCCGACTATATCGACCCCAATTCTCTGGAAGGGAACATCAATCAGGGGAATGGGAATGAGAGGAGCACGGTCCCTTCTTGGAATTTGTCGCAGTTGACACTCCGGACAGGAAGTGCAAAAGCGACGAACCTCCTCATTGACTCCCGGCCAGTAAAAACGGAGCTTAATCCGCTCCAGGGTTTTTTCGGTGCCCAAGTGGCCACCTAGGAGATGGGCGTGTGCTAACTCACAGACCTGCCGCCGGTAGGTCCGTGGGATTAGCAGTTGCTTTCTCTCCTGCCCATCATGCAATGCTACCCGATATATAAGGTCATTTTCCAACACAAAGTGAGGACCCTGTGGCATGGACTGGTTGGTGCGTTGGCCGTTAACAAGGACTACTGCATTTTTTGCATGTTTCAGGGAGTCGTCACTCCACTGCTCCCCTTTTAAAGGAAGCCGGCGTCTCTCTAAATTGAAACCTTAAAAGGGAGAGAGGGTTGGTGCCGACCTCAAGGGGCGTGGTGTCCTCCCACTCCGCCGCGGCCCTGGTGGATGACGTATTGGCATGCGACGGCCCGGGAGTAGCCACGTCACTCAGGCCGACTGCTTCATCTCTCTCTGCCGGCTGATTACACGGCGTGGAGGCAGCTTGAGACGGCTCATCCCCGTCTATAACTAGGCCCAAGTTATCCCCAGGAGTGGTATGTGACTCACCGCTGTTTATTTCAGACCAGTCCCGCCCTAGTATCACCGGGTGGGGAGGCCCAGGATGGACAGCCATGGTTAACTTACGAACTGAACCTCCGTAGCTGATGACACAAATGGCGGTCCTGTACCAGCGGATGTCTCCGTGGACACAGGTTATACCAGTCTTATGTTTTACCCACTGTTGCGGTAGCACAAAACGGCGGGCAACAATGGATATGTTGCTGCCGGTATCTAACAACACAGATGTTTTATACCCGTTAACGATCAGCCTGTCTGTATGTGGGACCGTCAACGGGTTTGACAGAGCACACCAACCCCTCCTCCCCCTCCACCTGCATCCCACCTTATTCCCAAACGGTTCGTGCGCCCGCGGCGCCGGGGACATCGGTGCAAGCTCTGGGTTGTACAGAGGGAGGCTAGGGTTTGGGACGTACTCCGGTCGAGGTCGGCCCAGGGGCGGCTCAGCTCTCCCAGGTCGGGAGGCCCCCCCTTTGTTGTTCTACGAGCTCATTGAGCTCTGCCATATTTATGAAATCTTTACCCCAAACCGGCTGGGTGAAGCGCTGGGGTAGTGAATTTAACAACAGGTAGCAAGCCACCTGTTCAAGCATGTGGTAGGGCGTACTTTCATGTGGCCGTAGCCACAGCCCTACCTTCGTCCATAGGCTCAAGGCCTGTTGAGGGGTTGGCCTCTCTGGGTCAAACCGCCAGGCTTTCACTCTACTCACCTGCCGGTCTGGGGCACCCCCAGGTGGAATTCGGGGCTCTGGCTTTACAGGGAGACGGGCACTCTCCCCCGAGAGAGCACAAACAACCCTCCCGGCCTCCCGCTTCCGAAGCAGCCCAATTCTGTGAGCCCCTCCCGCATACTCCCCGGCCCTCCTAGGTTGCCTAATAGAGTCTGCCGGAGGCAGAGCCTGCACCGGGTCACCCCGAACCACGGGACACCCTCCCCGCCTGGAAACTCGGTCCCGGTACGCTCCCACCTGGATATGTTGCAGGTCCTGTCCCCTTCTCGTCCAGGACGTCTTCATCCTGCCGACTACGCCAGATGTAAAAGAATCAGACATACTCTGATAAAGGTTTGGGGCAGCCACCCGTATAATCTCGAAACCCTTGGCTGCAAAGCTGAAGTGAATAATAATAGCACTGAAGTGCATACAAACGAGTCCAAAACCAGACTGAGGAATTAGGAAAGAGGGCAGGGTTTTAAAGGGGAAGACAGGAAGTGAGGTCATAAGGATCAGGGATGTGTTCGTTCTCCATTGGACCGAGCCCGGACATGACGTCAGGGGGGTCGGAGCCATTCAGGTCCCCTTCCATTGGCTCGGTCCCGGAAATGATGTCACGAGAGCCAGGTGGAATCTCCCGGGAACGGTCTGCAGGCAAGAGAGAAAAAGAGTCAGTGCACTCTGCCACCTCCCGGTATGTCTCAGAACTGCCGTCCCTCAAGCCCTTTAGCTGCCTCCCATGCGCACGTGTGTGACAATATATATGTATGTATGTATGTGTATCTATACTAATAAATGGCAAAGCCCTCACTGACTGACTGACTCACTCACTCATCACTAATTCTCCAACTTCCCGTGTAGGTAGAAGGCTGAAATTTGGCAGGTTTCATTCCTTACAGCTTACTTACAAAAGTTAGGCAGGTTTCATTTCGAATTTCTACGCGTAATGGTCATAACTGGAACCTGTTTTTTGTCCATATACTCTAATGAAGGAGGCGGAGTCACGTATCGCGTCATCACGCCTCCTACGTAATCTCGTGAACTAAAAACAAGGAAGAGATTTACAGCACGAGTCAAACGCAGGAACGAAGGTAAATGACGTTAATTTTTGAGTGTATTTTAATACTGTGTAAGCATATATATTAACACATGTGCAATTAAACGTGTGCATTTACGGGGTGATTTCTCAGGCTTAAAAGCTCGCCTTTTATCAAACGCGGGAACAAAGGTAAATGACGTTGTTGAGTGTCTTTTAATACTGTGTGAGCATACATATTAACACATGTGCAATTAAACGTGTGCATTTACGGGGTGATTTCTCAGGCTTAAAAGCTCGCCTTTTATTAAAAAGATAAATGCAAACTGTTTTCATTCTGAAGGGCACAAACCACGTTGGATTTCAGCCGTTAAAACAAGCAAAAATGTCGGTACACCAGATAAATAAGCGCAACATATTATCAGTTGTATTGTAGGCTTACAATACATATAGAAATGTGTTAATCGTTAACTAATATTATGGGATGGTGTTTTTCGACTCGCGCCTTGATTTAAACGATTGCATGTCTTGGTGGGTTTGCGTAGCTTATTGTCAATATCTTTACAGCTCTTTTTAAGACTTAATTCAAAAAGGTTTTCTTTTCTTCTTAATAAAAATTTAAAAGCAGTACTTCGCCGGTGCGAAGCACTCACTTCACTCCCTTACGAGAATCGAACCTCGGACGTCAGCGCTAGAGGCGAAGCCCCTAAAATTGCGCCACGGCGTGTGGTTCATTTATTTGACAACATGTAGATCGGGGGTAATTACATTCACGGCATTCGTAATCTGATTCACAATCTGATTGTATGGGTGGTTACCTACCAGGTAACGCTTATGGTTAGCCAGCAAGTCAGCTCGAAGTGATCACTCGAGTAAAGGCAGCTTCACAAAAAAACAGATCCTTAACAAATTGTTATTGGTATATTTTCTCTCAATTTAAAAAGGTTTTCTTTTCTTCTTAATAAAAATTTAAAAAGCAGTACTTCGCCGGTGCGAAGCGCGGGGATTTGAGCGACTGACGCATACAGACATATTCATGAGTGCAGGTACTTCGGAAAGAAAGCACCGTGTAAACCTAAAGTTTAAATTAAGTTCTTCGACCTACAAAAGGTTGCCATTGATTTGAGGCAAGATTGCTTTTCTCCTGTACAACTATACGTTGCATTCTCAAGATTGTGCTTGCACGGCTTGGTCATATTACAACCAGAGTGCTGAACTGACAACGTAGTATACAAACAGAACTATAACAATCGTAAAAAAGAAAAAAAAAAAAAAGCAAAGAACCCTTGCATTTAATAAAAAGGCTCCTTCCTTGGTGTTCGTTTATAAAACAGCGGAAAAGCTGTGTTAAGGCTGCTTCACAAAAAAACAGATCCTTAATATAGATATACTGTAGATATATAGATATAGATATATATATATGTATGTATGTCTATATATATATATATATATATATATTATATATATATATGTATATATATATATATATATATATATATATATATATATATATATATGTAAGCTTATAAGTACTGCCTTACTTCTCTTTAAGAAAGGAAGATGTAATGATACTTGATTTAAACGATTCCATG